>NW_027491137.1:600000-840000 GCF_021521415.1 Bidens hawaiensis
AGAATGTAAAAAGTTCGTGCGATATTCTTTTCGTCTCAAATTCGGCTATAAAAATTCACACGAACGCATATAAACAAAACACCATTAAACTTATCCAAATGATCCAAAAATTCATATGTGATTAAAATACATCAAATCTGAGTTTCCAGAAAAATTTCATAATTTTTGAAGTACTTTTGCTATTTTTCCCAAATAAACGTCCCAATTCGGTAATAAATTCGCCAAATATTCTCGGATGGTCAAAAAATTACCAAATTTGAATAGGGACTCATTAACATGGTCCCTGATATTCCTGAAAAATTTCAAGGCCTAAAAATATGCACATCACTACCTTAACCTAAATAGCCCATAAGCGAGTGTTTCGGCATTACCTTAGCGGGTTTGGCTCGTTTCCGAATTTTTAATCAAGTTTTCAGGTTCTTGTGCTTCTAAGAAAGCTAGGTACAAGTCCTACATCACAAACCAAGCAATTTTTCATCAACATAACAGCCCTTAACTTAGGGTTTCGGCTAGTGCACAAAAACGAGCTTTTGAACCGTAAAAACGTCGTTTCAACCCTTTAATCCGTGTTTAGGGCCAAAAAAACTATCAAAACAGGTTCCTTACCATTTTTATGATCAAAACATGTTTATGGACCATTTTTAGGATTTTTACACGGTTAGGAATGATTTTTAGTAACCAAGACATGTTTTTATGGTATTAAACGAGTTTAAACAAACCAAAAATCGATTATTTAAGACCTCTTTACCTTGTTTCTTGCTGGTTTTTGGCTGGAGCAGAACTTGTGTCCAGAATTTTCAAGAAAATGATGTTGAAAATATCTTGGATCTAGTTTATATGTGAAAGAACTAAAAGGGGGGGGCTGCTGTTTGCGATCGGGATTCACATGGGCCCATTTTGGCCCAAGTTTCTGATTTCTCAAACCCAAATACGAAAAGCCCGGTCCAAATTTAGTTCGGGTTCGGTTTTTGGCGCGAAAAACTTATCGGGTGCGTTAAACAACGCGAAAACGAGTGTTTTTCGGCTAGTTTTGTGTAAAATTATAAAAACATACTATATGTTGGTAAAAATCAAAAATATTTTCATGGATCACTTAAAACATTTCAAATAAGTGTTTGGTAAGTCTTTTTTGGCTTAACAGATGATACAATGCTTGGTTTGTAACTATCTTTTGCGTTTAAATCTATAGCGGGTAGTTAAACGAGCATATTTTCGTTTAACTTGTTTGCTATCAAACTAAGACCATATTTATAATATTTTAGCTTGTATAGATCGTATATCACTTATAGATGCCCCCCGAGATATCTGGGTCATAACCCGACCCGTTCGGTTAATCGTTCGTTTGTTACGCAAAAGGCGTTTATTTGCTTAATCGGTAAATATGTACTGAGGTGTCCTTTGTTTTGGCTCAAATGTCACAACTAGTTTATAATACCGATCTCTGGAATTTTTTGCATATGATACCTAAAACTTGAATTTTGTTTTCATAAATGCTTATTTTGGGAATTTTTCCTTTTTTTTCCTAAATAATACTTGAGTGAAGAAGCACAAACCCAACCTGAATAGAGTCCAATTTATATTTCAACCAAAATGAACAGTAATACGAACCACAAGTCAGATGAAATTAGATCTCAGCTAAGCACCTGCAAAACTAACACGTAAGACTCGCTACAGGAAAGACAAGTGGGGGGGTCTTCCTGTAACCACCCTCCTGCGTGAGAAAAAGTATTGTGCTGTAAATGAAGAAAGTACGAAGTACCAGGAATTGATGTAATCAGTGAGGACTCAATGAATACCTCATGAAGATTATAGAAGTATTTATAGCTGATGATAGGGGAAGGTGATTGGTGGAGTTGCCACTGTCTAGGATATTCTTATACTACCTGAATGGACACCTGTCGCGCGCTTATAGGATATGGCAGCCTGGCCATGTTCAGGGTTGTTACCAGATGTCCAGTTGTAGTCCTTTCATTGGCTGGTGTCGCTGTCAGGGAATGTTATGGTAATCTTCTAGAAACAATTTGTTACAACTACTCTTCCTTATCACGTGAGAACTTCATATTATTTCTCTTTCGTGTGAGGTTTCTTATTCGATCCGCAGATTCCTCCCACGGGTATTTGTTGATGACCCCCGGGTTATATCGGTGATCCGCGGATAATTTCCTTAGCTTGCGGGTCGTTTTACTACCCTACATCTATATTGAGCTATTATTCTAATGGTATGGACGGTTCCCTCTTATAAATGTAAGATTGTTGGTTTAAATATTTGCAAATGAAAAGATTGTAGAATTTTGTTGTTAAAAAAATTTATCTAGTTAATGTTTAAATAATTAAGTGTTATTAATTATAAGTTAGAAAAACAATTAACAATACCAATATCACTCAAATTTTGTTCTACTTTGGTTCTTTAGATATTTTGTTATGTCAATTGAAGAGAGGGAACCGACATCTATTGACATAACGTCCAAAATTACCGGTGTGGCTCCCATAATCATCTCTCCGATTCACTCTTTTTAATCAATCAATCTGGTTACTTTCAAGCTTTCTTAGAATATTGTGTCTTTTAACTCGAAACTTATTCTCTCTCTCTCTCTCTCTCTCTCTCTCTCTATATATATATATATATATATATATATATATATATATACATACACACACTAGATTTTATCCCCCGTATTACGGGGGTTGTTTTACGTTATTCGTTTTTAATATTTATATATGTATATTTGGATTTTAATTTTATTTATTATAAGAAAGTTAATAATTAATCTACTTGAGTTTTGATGATAAAATAGTTTCACAAATAAATGATATGTTATAATCCGGTTTAAAAGCTATTTAGGTTTGGTGATACCCATTACCCGCTTATTTTCTTTATTATAAAATTGTTTCTTAATTATAAAAAATATCTTTTTTTAAATAAAATAGGATATTAATCTTTAGTATGTCCTTATTTTATAGGATTTTCATATCATATATATTATGAGATTAGTTTTTAATATAATGAGATGTTATAACCCGTTTAATAGCTATCTGGGTTTGGTGAGACCTTTACCCATGAATTCGGATCAAATGTGTGAGAAACCTTCATTTACAAATAAAGCAAACTGATGGCTTAAGAACATGATTGTTTTTACATTTTTCGTTTTTTAATATTTTTTTTTTGGATTTTAATTTTATTTATTGTAAGAAGGTTAATAATATACTTAGGGTTTGATGATGAAAAGGCTTCATAAATAAATAATATGTTATAACCCGTTTAAAAGCTATCTGGATTTGGTGACCCATGACACGCTTATGTTTTTTACTATAAAATTGTTTATTATTATAAATAATATCTTTTTCTTTTTAAATTGGATATTAAATTTTAGTATATCCTTATTTTATAGGATTTTCATATCAAATAATTGGTAAGATTAATTTTTAATTTAATGAGATGTTATAACTCGTTTAAGAGCTATCTGGTTTTGGTAAGACCCATACCCATAAATTTGGGTTAATTCAATGAGAAGCCTTTATTTAAAAATCAAACAATCTGATGGCTTTCATAAAAGGGGGAGCAACCACATCGGGACACGTAGGATTTTTGGGGTTTCATTTATATATATATATATATATATATGTATATATATATGTATATATATATATATGTATATATATATATATGTATATATATAATATATATATTAGATTAGATTTTATCCCCCGTATTACGGGAGGTTGTTTTACATTATTCGTTTTTAATATTTATATATGTATATTTGGATTTTAATTTTATTTATTGTAAGAAAGTTAATAATTAATATACTTGAGGTTTGATGATGAAATGGTTTCACAAATAGATAATATGTTATAATCCGTTTTAAAAGCTATCTGGGTTTGGTGATACCTATTACCCGTTTATTTTCTTTATTATATTATTGTTTCTTAATTATAAATAATATATTTTTTTTAAAATAAAATAGGATATTAATTTTTAGTATATTCTTATTTATAGGATTTTCATATCAAATATTTGAATAGATTATTTTTTAATATAATGAGATATTATAACCTGTTTAAAAGTTATCTGGGTTTGGTGAGACCTTTATCAGTGAATTCGGGTCAAATGCGTGAGAAGCCTTCATTTACAAATAAAGTAATCTGATGGCTTGAGAGAATGATTGTTTTACATTTTTCGTTTTTTAATATTTATTTTTTGGATTTTAATTTTCTTTATTGTAAGAAAATTAATAATATACTTAGTGTTTGATGATGAAAGGGTTTCACAAATAAATGATATGTTATAACCCGTTTAAAAGCTATATGGATTTGGTGACCCATGACCTGCTTATGCTTTTTACTATAAAATTGTTTATTAATTATAAATAATATCTTTTTCTTTTTAAATTGGATATTAAACTTTAGTATATCCCTATTTTGTAGGATTTTCATATCAAATAATTGGTAAGATTAATTTTTAATTTAATGAGGTGTTATAACCCGTTTAAGAGCTATCTGGTTTTGGTAAGACCCATACACATGAATTTGGGTTAAATCAATGAGAGACATCCATTTAAAAATCAAGAAATCTGGTGGCTTCCATAAAATGGGGGAGCGACCACGTCGCGACACATAGGATTTTTGGGTTTTCGTTTATATATATTATAGATATGCAATAAAACACTATTAAACTAAAAAATAATACACATGTGTAATACAAACGCACAGTAATACGTATATGCATTACAGCGGTTTTTTTTATTTATTTTTTATTTTTTTTATATTTTTCGAGTGAAATATAAGAAAACATAAGAATAATGGCTAAAACAGAATTTTGAAAATATTTTTTTATTTTTAAATAAAAATAATTCTTTAAGAGTTTTTTAAGTTTTCTCTCTAAATGTGAGTTTTCTCTTGATTCTCTCCCTATATATATATATATATGGCAAATATGTATCTGCTATTTCTTATTAAAATCAAAACGATTACAATAAAGTGGCAGGCTAACGAGCAATAAGCTGCGCCGCAACCAATCTTTTGAATAGTAAAACCAATTCTACTATGGATTTGGTGACCCATGACCTGCTTATGTTTTTTACTATAAAATTGTTTATTAATTATAAATAATATCTTTTTCTTTTTAAATTAGATATTAAATTTTAGTATATCCCTATTTTGTAGGATTTTCATATCAAATAATTGGTAAGATTAATTTTTAATTTAATGAGATGTTATAACCCGTTTAAGAGTTATCTGGTTTTGGTAAGACCCATACACATGAATTTGGGTTAAATCAATAAGAGACCTCCATTTAAAAATCAAGAAATCTGGTGGCTTCCATAAAATGGGGGAGCAACCACGTCGCGACACATAGGATTTTTGGGTTTTCATTTATATATATTATAGATATGCAATAAAACACTATTAAACTCAAAAATAATACACATGTGTAATACAACGGTATCGCACAGTAATACGTATATGCATTACAGCGGTTTTTTTTATTTATTTTTTGTTTTTTTTATATTTTTCGAGTGAAATATAAGAAAATATAAGAATAATGGCTAAAACAGAATTTTGAAAATATTTTTTTATTTTTAATTAAAAATAATTCTTTAGGAGTTTTTTAAGTTTTCTCTCTAAATGTGAGTTTTCTCTTGATTCTCTCTCTATATATATATATATAGCAAATATGTATCTGCTATTTCTTATTAAAATCAAAACGATTACAATAAAGTGGCAGGCTAATGGGCAATAAGCTGCGCCGCAACCAATCTTTTGAATAGTAAAACCAATTCTACTAAAAACAAAGTGTTGGGTCGTAGGAGACGAAAAAGTAGTATGCACCAATGTTTTCATAACCGGATAAGACACTAAACCGGTAGGGTTACCGATTCACCGGTTCAACCGGTCGGACCGACTGAACTCAAAAATTATGAAAAAAAATGTTAAACGGAAAAATATATAAAAATTCCATAATAAACCGGCTGAACTGGTCCGGTTCACCGGTCTGACCGGTTGAACCGGTGCGGTGCGGTTGGACCGGTTCATCGGTTCGGACCGGCTGATTTTTTGAGTAGCGAGTGAACTGTGTTGAACCGGACCGGTCGGGTAACCGAATCCCTGTCCGACCGGCCGAACCGATCCGGTTTTAAAAAACATTGATATGTAGGACACGCGTAACTCTGTTTAGAAAATTCACAGCCTCCGGGGCCAGAAACCCAAATGTATCAAAAGCAAAAGGGAGAAACACATGTTCATTTTCTAAACTGGCTTTCTCGTATTTGACAACTTTGCCCAATTCGGCCTTCAACGCAGCCTGACCCACAACAAATCCGCGGTTCCTGAGATCGACAAGTGGAGACACTCCTGTAAGGTCCACACAAGCGTGTTTCTCCCCGTCCACCCAAACACAAGAATATCAGTTGGTCGTAACATGGACCTCCATCTGAGCGAATCTGTAAGAAAGTTAACAGGCGCCTCCTTTTTAACATTCTAAAAGCTATCAATAATTCAATATTGCGCATTCTAAAGCACTAAACGAGTCAGTCATGATATTGGTTGATCTTGAGGTCGACTCGTTTACACCGTAAGTAAACCCATACCTCATCTCATACATCGTAAATTCTGACCACAGAATATCACGGATGAATTGTTTTCAAAAGCAATTTGTATTCAAATTTCAAAGAATCTGGGTAGTAGTCATTGTCACATTGACCTCAAATATTTGACCATGAATTTTCACGTAAAAAGTGGAGTCAAAAAGGTTTGTTTTTTAACAATATGACGGAATTTGATGACGCGTTGTTTCTTTATATCTGATGATGTCATAACTACATTATTTCTTTTAACGGAAATTTTTTAGATATAATTTGTATGTGCTTTTGTACATGACAAGAAAGCTTAAGAAATTCGGAATTTCTTGTGACACCTTAGGTTTTGACTAAAAGCACACCTATTTTTGTCTTATCATGTTTTTTTATATAATAATTTTTTTTTGTTTTCTATTTATTATTAATAAATTTTAAATAGTTATTATTAACAATCAGCTCGATTTCTAGAAGTTCGTTCAAAAACAATAAACACATATATACAACAAAACAATAAACGCATATGTACATCAAAACATAAGCACACATATACACCAAAACAATAACCCTGTGTTCCCGAGCTCACTTAACGAAGGAAAATAAAAGAAATGAAAATATTTCCATTCATTTTCTTTCTTTTCATTTTCCTTTCCTTTTATTCATTCTCCTTTCCTTTCCATCCATTCAATTCCTTCCAAAATGGAATGAAAGATTTACACTATAAAACCCACAATTTTCCTTTCCTTTCCTTTCCTTTAATGAAACTCGGGAACACACTTACTGTTCTTTCATTTCTTTAATGAAACTCAGGAACACAACATTTTCTTTCCATCCCTTCATTTCCTTTCCTTTCCCTTGTTAAATGAAACTCGGGAACATAGCGTTACAGCGCTATATACAACAAAACAATAAACATTTATATACACCAAAACAAAAGGTTCGTACAAACAAAACAAAATATAAAAATCTATATAAACGCCCCATCATCGGTACCGTCGTCGCCCATGAGCAGCGCATCAAGAACGTCGTTGTGGTCGTCGCCTCTGCTTCTCACGCCTAATCCCTGACCGGCGTCGTCCATGTCGTCTCCCCGTCCGAGTCTGATGCTTGACCTGCTCGCCTCGTGGTCAAAACTAGGGGTACTGTGTATATCTCACCACGCTGAGTGGCTCCCAAGTAATTAAAGACCCAGCTAATCTAAAGTTGCATCTTTAGCATTCACTGCTGCATCAGTAGCATCCAACGCTCAATGATCTGTAACCAGGTATCAGTGCTGGTATCCAAACGCACGGTTGGATAAGTACGGAGAACGTGATACGGCGGCGGCAAATATCAAACAATAAAAAAACGTTTAATAATTAAACAAATTAAAAGTACCCCGAAACGACAATATAACAAACGTACCTCATGTGTGTCCAGATCAGGAGCCACGTCCCCACCTGTCACACCCCAACCTATGGCGGAAATGTCGGGGCGCGAACTGATTGTTCACAACTCAAAGGTACTATCATAGAAATAAAATATGACAATATCTATTAAATTAATTGTTTCAAATCAAAGTGTACAAATTATCCAAACATGACAAGCAATCCAAAACAAGTATATAATCCCAAACAAATAAAAATATAAATAGTCTTCATTATGTTTCCTAAAGTCTTTCTATGTGATCTTCACATCAAACTTCAAGTCAAATAGTAACCTGCATATGCGTAGAAAATAAATTAGATTTGTCAACATAAGGTTGAGTGACATTATCACCAGTTTTCAAGTTACAATAGTACATGTAAATAAGCGAAACGAAATAAATGCGGTAATAAACAATCAAACCGTACGCAGTTAATGTGTCAGTTGACCATGCCTCACGAACAGGGGCTATGGCTACTATGACGGTCGTATGATCATACTCCGGTTATATTAAATTAAACCTTTAAGCGAGCTGGAAAAATCTCGAGATGAAAATAAAAGTCTTCTGGACCGAAAGTCGGTTTCGACCAGAAGCATGAGAAATCGAATAGTCAAAGTTTATTGACTAATTTGCCCTTAAGCAGGTTTGACTGAAATTGACCCGTCAATACCCCACAATCTCATAAATTGATTTCGGGTTATCGACAAGTGATTAATTAAGAATCATTTATTAGTTGACAACTTACCCGAATAACGCTTGAGTTGACGGGAAATCAAGGTCAAAGGTCAAATATGCGTCAAAGTCAAACTGCAACTTTCAATCTTCAAGTAAACAAGCGAAAACGAGAAGGAAATTGTCGGTGATGGGAAGGAGATGGCTGGGAATGCTTGGTTTCAATAAATTCTAGGGTTTAGAGTTATGATACGTTTATATAGTTAGTATATCAACTTGTTGTACAAGAAACAAGTCGGTTTTGTTAAACGAATATTAGTTTATTGACGAAATAAAGCCTTGAAATCATCGATATATTGATCAAAATATTGAATATGAACCTAGACACCATTCCATACTAGATACAATAACTTGTTGATCAATTTTCGTGATTTAGGGTCTATTAGGGAAAGATTTAGCATTAAACAAAGATTGCACCCAAATCTGGCTTATTTAGGCCTGCTTCGCACCGTGCGAAGGATCAGGCCCTCCTCCTTCGCGCCGCACGAAGGGGGGTCGATTACCAGATTTTGGTTTTTGCCAGTTTTGGTCCCTGAAGTTCCATAAATGCATTTTAAGTCATTTTAAGTGAATTTGAGAGTTTCTAAGGGCTATTTGGCCCAAATGAAAGTTAAGGAATTATAAACTAAGATAAACACAATAAACTTACTAATAATCTCATAATTTCATTAATAAGAAAGATCCGACTACATTCCTGAATAGGGTAAACAAATACGAATACGAATACAAAGATCCAAAATGTTACACCACCATTATCCACATCCGCCCGGCCCTCGTTGATAGGCTGGTCAACAATATGCACCTCCGCTGCTGCGAGTGGGGAGGCTGGACTAAAGGCACTGAGATGTAAAGGCGCACGCCCCAACCTCGGTCACAAGACGGTCGTTGGGCCCCTCAAACGACTAAACAATGTGCATGCTGGAGCAATGGCCGCGGTCCAGCGGGCACGGATGTAACATTCGTTAAATTCCGGATCACAAAACCCGACCCATTTTAAAATTTTTATTTATTATTCGGTCTATTATTATCGATCCTTTATTTCATGACACAGACTTAGTTTCGGTTATTATATTTTTATATAAAATATTCTAAGTACCGAAAATATACAAATCTAACCCTTAACTAAACATTGGATCTT
The DNA here is from genome assembly GCF_021521415.1 of Bidens hawaiensis. Taxonomy (NCBI): domain Eukaryota; kingdom Viridiplantae; phylum Streptophyta; class Magnoliopsida; order Asterales; family Asteraceae; genus Bidens; species Bidens hawaiensis. Next base: position 609,848 of record NW_027491137.1, read on the forward strand.
CTTTGTACCCTTAGCCAAAATAGAAGGACCAAATTGCAAAATTATTCAAAACCCTCTCCTCCTTTCTTCTTGCACCGTCGACTACCCCCCCCCCCAATATCTTGAACAGTAATTCTCCCATATAATCAATGAAATTGATTATACCAAATCGTTCCTTGCCTTAAACTGATCCTACGACACAGTAATTATAGAAATCAAATACCGATTGACAGCTAATTCGTTCAAGAACAAACCGCGGCTAAAACCACATTCAAATCACTATAAATACGTAACCATTTTGCAATTAAATCATACCACACAATCCTCTCAATCTCACGAAAGAAAACCCTAACTCAATTGCAGTAAACAAAGTCGTCTAGTCCCCTAACGAATTCCAACTCAGGCCGTAAGGAACTTTAGGCATTAACCCACGATTCATCATCATAAACGGTAATTGATCTATGCACTGAGTTCGTTTTTCACTGTCTATCAAAACCCCCAAATCAATTTTAACGTTCATGGCCTGAATAACCCGATTAAACACCTAGGTTTAATATTGATTAGTGAAGAACATAACTGTGTGTATTTAACTAAATGTTTTCAGATTATAAACGATTTGAGGCCTTGGCTGATGGCCAGTACATGATTCTTAACTTAGAGAACCGGCCCAGGGCGCGAGTTTGAGTCCCTAGGCCCGGTTTTACCATTTTTTTAGTTGTTTTGATTTTTTAAACTTACCATAATATATGAAATAATAATCATTATTTTAATGAAACTAAATCCTGGGATTATTGTTTTGCCTCATTTTTGACCCGTGATCATAACTTATTTTAATAAGTAAACTTATGGATATGTATGTATGTATGTATATATATATATATATATTTGTATATAAACATTTATGTATATATAATATGATATTGATAGTTCTTCTAAACTGAACCCTGGATTTACATTTTCCTTGTCATGAACCCTCGTTTTCTAAATTGATCTATATATAAATTTATATAGATGCTATATAATTAATATTGTCCAAGTAATTATAAGCATAATAATAATAATAATATTATTAACAATAAACCGAGCTAAATTGTAGTTTCGGATAATTTATTCCGTTAATAAATAAATATGCATGTGTATAACATTCTTTCTATCAAACATATTATATATAAGTTTTATGGTTAACTAATAGTGATTATTTATAAGTGCATGCTTATAAGTAAGGATTAAGGCAAAGCGCTAATATTAATATTAATGATAATAATAACAATACAAATCATTAATATATATATATATATATATTAATCTCCAAATTTATTCTAACAATAAACTAGTAAAATCGTTAATCGCAAACCACCATCAAATCTCAAGTCATTATGTCTCATTAAATTTTCTTCGTTTATTAATATTATTGTTAACAAATTGGCCCTTTACGCATATCGAGGAGCTTGACCGTTTTCACTTTAATTGTTATGGTCGTTTCATCTTCACTAATCTACTCGCTAAATGTAAGTAATTCACATCCCCCTTTTTACCGTTTTATATTTTGGGGGCGTTATGTGTTCACAACTCAAACACTTTATTTTGCACTACAATTCCATTATTTGCGTTATATGATATTGCTCAATTAGTTATACGTGAAAATGTGACTATGTGTTTATTTTATGTTTTGGTGGTTGGTATCTTATCCTCATCCTCATCCTCATTAGTATGATCATACGCCGTCGGAGTAGCTCGCTATCTATGTGATTCTAGTGAAAAGATAATTTTTATATTTATTGTTATGCTAGTTGTAGTAGTTCATATTTATCGCAAGGAATTTCCATTTTCAATATTATATATATTCAAAAACCGTGATTACTTTCTCAACTTTATGTTGACAAACTATCTATTTTCACGCATGATGTAGGTAGCTATATTGGATGAAGAAACAAGTTAAAGAATAGTTGGACCTTAGGTTGCATGATGAATAAATATTTATTTATTGAATTTTATTTTTAATTATTTAAGATGTAATGTTTATTCTTTTTGAGACAATGTTGTGCTTTACGTACTTGATATATGAAATAAATAATTTAGATATTGACATGTGTATTTTACTTTAACGTCTTTTGAGCTATGATACAATTATGTCGCGCCCCAGAATATTCCGCCTTAGGTTGGGGTGTGACAATGGACAGGATCCCTGGGACAGGTAAAACGTACACCTGGTCTCCGTACCCCAACGAGATCGCAATATGGGTGACGTACTAGTCACCCAGCAAAGACCCTCACGCTTATCGTCGATAATACCCGACCAAGTAGTCTGCAAACCCCGAGCAAGGTTGCAGGTTGTGCTGGTTAGTAGACACCGCAAAAAAAAAAAAAATAGGTCACGGAGGTTGTGGTGTTCCGCGCCCTGACTACACCCCATAATAGACGTCGCAATTAGTCTATGAAGATACCTAATTAATATTAATACGATATGATACGATACGATACAATACAATACGATATACACATGTTCACGTACCTGTGCAACGGGTCCCTAATAGCGGAGACCTTGTCTTTCGTGGCCGTAGCCCCAAAAGCCTCATGGCTAATCGTGCTCCACCAGATCCGCAAGTCAGCGTCCGGTAACTCCTCCATAATATAATATAGTATATTATAATTAATATTAAATAATGTAATATTATATAACATAGTTAACTAAAAAACTTATAGATCCATGATACGTAACGTAGAGTATAACTCAAGTGTGAGCTTCCGGTGCATGTTGTGGGCAACACTGAAACATCGTCTCCTGTGCGTACCCTCACCGATATATACTCGGTCGCCCAATCCCGGACGACATAGCGTCTAAAAACTGCCAACAGATGACCGTGTTGTAACACAGGTCATCCGTCGGAGGCGCAGATACCAGACGGAATGTTCGATACCGACCTGAAACTGTAGATGTGGGTAATAAACCAAAACGTCGTCACCCTCTATTTGGTGCTCCTACTTCTCCTCCACATCCTTGTTCTCCATCTAATATAATATAATATAATATAATAATACTAATATTAACATTAGTAGTGATAACAAGAGCAACAACAGTAATAATAATAATAATAACAGTAATATAATAATAATAATAATAACAACAACAATAATAATATAATAATAATAAAATAATAACAATAATAATAATATAATAACAATAATAATAAAGTAGTAATAATAATATTAAAAAAAATTATAGACCAAAGGCATAGCACTGCACGCCGTCTCTAGTCTTCCCTACCAAAACAAACGACCGGAATATGGCCGGAATTCAACCACGTATTCTTGTCCCTTCCAAAATTCAACCCAAATATAATCAACAAGCATCAAAACTTTAACAAATTTCAACCCTAAACCTAAAATCTATATTTGAGAAAACAAAACCGAAATGTATAATGAAAATGTACCTCGTGTCGGTTGTCAGAAGCTTCATAAATCGACGAAATAAGGCCGGTGAGTTTGCGTTTGTGTGTGTGCAAATCCAGATAGGGAGACGAGGGGTTATAAGGGACCCTATACGCCCAGTATAGTACTATACGCGGCGTATAGGGTCCTATTATTATTATTGTTAATTATTACAATTATTATTATTTTAATAATTATTATTATTGTTATTAATATTATTATTATTAATTATTATTATTACTATCATTAATAATATTTTTATTATTGTTATTATCTACTCGCACTAAGATCACTTTTCGTGTGAACCATCCATGTAATGTTTATTTCGAAAGTAATTTTTAGTGTGATAAGTGTGGAATAAATATGGACCATTGGATTATTAATCAATGACTGAAATAATTGTGGCATTTATTGTAATTAATGATATTTTAATAATCATTTATATGAGTAAAAAAACATAGCTTAGACGGATTTATGAGTTATAATTTATGATTTATTGTAATTATGATTTATGAGTTACATTTTATCATTTTTTTTCATTAAATGTGTTTTAAGTATTAGATTTTTTTGTGGATTTTTTTCTAAAAGAAAAAGGGTTTTATATTTAAGGTATTTAAGCTAATATATAACATTTTTATTATCGATTGCTCTATTAGAAAAATAATAATGTTTTTTTTACAAAAAAGGTTTTAAATTTATGGTACTTATATGCTAATATATAAAATCTTCTTCATCAATTTTTTTTTTTCAAATAGGTAAATATACTTTGTTGTTTATGCGTAGAAATAATTTGAAGACGTGCAGAAAGAACTTGAGAGAGAGACTTTGTTTCTTATGTGTAAGATGAATTTGAAGATGTGTCGGATGATTTTGAGAGAGAGAGAGGGGGAGGGAGAGAGAGAAAGGGGGAGAGAGAGAGTATGTGTTTCGGTACTTCTGGCATATTTATTAGCGGGTAAAGGCAGGAAGGCCTTCTATCTCTTGTTGTTAGAGAGAGAGAGAGAAGAGCCTTAAGGGGGAGAGTTTCGGTACTTCAATCATATTATCAACGGGCAAAGACAAGAGAGCCTTCTAGCTCTTCAGGAGAGAGAGAGAGAGATTCAAACAGAAATTTCAAATATTTAAAAAAATTGTAAGAATCATTCTCGGGATGAGACATGACATTTTTAAAATATATGGAAGAGGGTAGCATAGTCTATTGGAAAGTTTTTTAATTTTGATAATTATATAGTTATAATTATTTGCTAATGTTATGTGTTCATATGCCCTTTTTATGATAGATCGTCATGCCTCTTCCTCAATTAAAATTCATGTAATATTTGTTCTAAGAATTCAAGGAGTTTATTGATCTATGGCAAATGCAATAATTAATCAAGAGTATGTTTTAAATATGTTTGTTACATTGTGTTATAGTTTTTTTCTTCTTCTTCTTTTTTCAAATTCTTTTTTGCTTCTTTGTTTTTTCTTCTTAGCATGTGCAACAAGAAGTGCATCGTAATTCATTCTCATTTCAATATTTTGTATTTTATTTCATCATTATTTCATTACAATGTGTCATAGGTTTACAATACACTATTGTAAAACTTTAGTTTGTGATTTATAATATTTTAAGTTTATTAAAATTTGTTAAAAAAAAGTTACAAGTATTAAAAATATGAACTTGTTATAACACATTGCAAATTTTTGGTACCAGTACCAAAGGTAAAAAATTCAGGAAATACCGGTACCGGTACCGAAACTCAAAACTTTGGTACCGATTTCGGTACCGGTACCGGTCCCGGTACCGAAAATCAAAACTTTGGTACCGATTTCGGTACCGGTATCAGTACCGAATTTGCTCATCCCTACTTGAGTATGTGATATTTCAAGATAATTTTTTATATGTATTTATGATAGCTAGATCAGGGATCACAAATGAATGCAACTGCAAGTGAAATCCATGAACTATGCGGGTACTGTTTAATCAAGTAGCCAACACATATGAGGGTGAGTATGAGATACCATTTTATTTTATGGTTAGATATATAATATGTTATAACCCATCATCTTCCTTGGTTCCATCCATTTTATTTTATAGGGCAACTTCTCATATCCAATTAATAAAAACAAGATTAAATTATGATTTTGGTTCTTTATACTTTGTAAATTACAGAATTAGTCCTTTAAAAAATTAAATTTCACTAGTTATCATTCATATGAGAAGGTGTTTCGTTTTCAATCATTTACCTTACCGGCCATCCAATTTGTCAGTTAAGTCTGTACACGTGCCAAGCGCATTAGGAGATAAAGCTAATAATACATCTATTAAATAATGCATTTATTAAACTTTTTTATATCATTACACATTTAGAGGGTGTTTGGTACAGAGAATGGAATTGTAGAGAAATGGAATTGCAGAGAAAGGGAATTGGTCTGGAGAATGAGAATTGACTGTTCTGTTTGGTAGTACAGAGATTTCAGTAGAGAAATATAGCTGAGAATCATTTCTCTTGTTTGGTACATAGAAAATAAACAGAGAATTATATCAACTTTATCATTAGCACAAGTATTTTTTTCGTAACAAATATTTATTAAAAAATAAAAAACATATAAAAAGATGCATAAATTCCAACCAAAATATGCATTGATCAAACCAATTCACATACAAAACATAGTTTTTAAGCAAAAAACATCAACCATAGTTAAAACCAATTCACATACAAAACATACTTCAACCATACACAACTATCCCATTGAACCATCGGTATACAACTCGACCATCTCAATTTTCTCTTCTATTGTCAACGCAAGAAAAGAACGTCCTAGATCCACATCTTTACCAATCAAATGAGCTGCTTTGAACCGTTTTTTCGTAGTGATACCTGGTAAAGCTTTCAACTCATCACTAACCTTTTCATAGATTTCACGAGCCTCCATACCTACTTTGCTAAGTTGTTCACCCACCATCTCCCCAAATCGAAGCAAAACTTCCTTGATATCTTTGCAAGACTCTCGATATATCTCATCTGCATCCGTGCTTCTACCTCTTTTGCGCTTGCTTGTTACACTTCCTGTTTGTCCTTCAGATCTATCAACATTTGGAACGGCTTCATCAACAAAATCAAAGTCTTCAATATCAACAGGTGAGCTTTTTTGCGTCTCTTGAACAACATCTTCTTCTCCAAGGTCAACTGCTTTACTACCAGTAGCTCTATCCTTACTGAATATGGTACACAATTTATCATAGAAAGGAAATGACTTGTCACGAAAATTCACAGCACCTTTGTGAGACTACAAGACAATTACAAATAAATTAGACTAAAATTTTAAAATCTAAAAAACATATTTTTTAGAATATACCTTCACGTATTCATTCCAAACACTATCATCGGTAATAATACAACATTTTTGTTCATCCCAACCAAACCCACTTGTATGCACCATACCATATACAATGCTAAAGTGTGTCTTCCATGTCTTCATCCCAGACTTTATATGTGGTTCTGCTTTGAGGCCAGAGTTAGGAAGACTTACATCTAGCAATTGTTGAACACCATTTAAATAACCTGGTTTGAATCCATTGTCAGCACCAGCATACTTTCCGGATGCATGTATCTCCATTAATGCATCAATTAGCTTTACATCTTCATCATTTGTCCAGGTATGCTTGCTCCGAGTAACTCCTCTCACTATATTTGAATCTGCCATGTCTACGTACAAATGCATAATTATACAATTAAGGTTCTGCATTAACCCAAACTAAAAACACAAGTTTTTTATGATATAGTAAATCCTACGTGAGCTTTTTAAGCAACACTTATGTGTGAAATGTTAAATACATAGTAAAGATAAAAACTAACTTGCTTTTAAAGATCTACTAATCTTCAAACAAACTCCTAGGTATGAAGACACTTTGATTTGCTTGTCGATAATTTTATTCAAAGACTGCCCATGTCATTATCGTCCTTTACACATTATCCTTGCATTGATGACATGTGACAATACATCACGCCAACCGGTGAACCTGCATACACATACAAATATTTATCAATGAACAATAAAGAATTGTCAAAATGGAATGTTTTCTAGTTCATAATAACTATCAGTTGATTCCACCAAACCACATGTTTGAAAAAAATATATTTCCATTAAATTGCAATTGACTTCTTAGTATTGTGAACATGTATTAATCACATTAAAAATTCATCATATAATTGAGTATGCTTTGAGCCCTAATACCATTCTTCTCAATTGATAACATAGTTACCATATGCATAACATTATTACCTTTATGCCAAACCACAAATTCATCACATTTTGTTGCCATAAAGGGAATTAGATTTATTTCAATTTTTATAAGGATAATCAGACTATGAAAAAAGCTAAGCTTTTCTATCGAATAAAATGTGTACTTCATAATTCAACTGCTCTCCTATTCCCTGTAAATTCTGGATTGAAAACAATGATATGGTATGATAGAAAACAATAATACAGAAGCTAGTTTAGGCTTTCAATACCTGCAAGTCGAATCAAGAAGAGCCTGCTAATTAACCCTAGTCAAATTGTGTAAAAGAATAAGCATCTGGCACATAAGAAGACTAAGTTGTATCCACACAAAATCTACAGATGATTTGAGTATTTAAAATCACACATTCAAACCCAAATGGAAACAAAACCTTTTTGATAATCTGTTCATATTCTTGATTACCACAAATTCGAAACCCAAAAACAGAAATTAGAAGTACATGATTAGAATACAATATCTCTTTCTTGTTATGCTCATCGACAACAAAGCGATTATCCTAGATTCGAAACCCAAAAATTAAAATCGTCGGCAAGTAGTAATGTAATGGGAGTCGAAAAGAGATGATAATTGCAGATTAATAACATACCGAATCGGAGAATTAACGTCCGTTCATCTATTGCAATTTTTTAATCTTGAGAAGAAAACCCCGTATTAGGGTTCATTGATCGTAGCTGCAGAATAGGGAAATGGAAATGATTTCTCCGCTTTTTTTAGAGAAAAGAAATCAGGGAAATGGAAATGGTTTATTTCCATTTATCACCTCTTTCTTTCGTAAACAAACAAGAGAATTGTTTCCATTTCCATTTCTCACCCCCCCAATTCTCTGTACCAAACACCCACTTATAATGTTACCCCACTCACTTGTCACGAATTCAAAATCCTAGAAGACCATCATCATTGTTGTTATAAAATAAAAAATTATTATTATTATTATTATCATTGTTGTTATAAAATAAAAAATTATTATTATTATTATTATTGTTGTTGTTGTTATAAATTTCTTGATATGGTATGAATGTAGATTGAAGTGATAGAAGTATAGAACCCCAGACTTCCCTATAAATAGGTCCCCTTGTCCCTCCTTGCACATACACATACCCATATTATTATTTTATTTGCATTCGCCCGACCAAAACCATCATCTTCCATGGAAAACACTGGCGATTCGAACTCAACCTATTGGGATTCCGTCCATCCAGTCGAAGATTTCAGGTACTTATACCTCCAAATCTTTTATTTCAAATTTGTCATAATAGCATATATTTATTTGACGTAATATATGTATATTAGTTGGGGCGGATTGGAGGAAACACTCTCGGGCTACTATGATTCGAGTTCGCCAGACGGAAGTCAGTCAACGACGGCCTCCAAAAACATTATGTCTGAGAGGAACCGGAGGAAGAAGCTTAATGATCGGCTGTATGCGCTTAGGGCCGTTGTCCCTAATATTACTAAGGTGTCACCCTCCGCACTCACGCATTTCTTCTTCAATTTCTTTTATCAAATTTGTTGAACATCGTGCAATCATTATTATAATAATTATTATTATGTTTTTAATAATAATATTATTATTATATTGAATTTGCTTTGAAACATAAAAAGTCATAAATGAAAGTTGGCTAGGGCTTAGAGGTGTAAACAAGAGCCGAGCCCGAGCTAGCTCGGCTCGTTAATTATCATTACTTATTTTATATATATATATTTGTTATTATTTTAATATAATAATATATATTAATTAGGTATTTTTATCATAATTGTGTGTCTATATATATATATTAGTTAGGTGCTCGTACGATGTAGCGGGGAACAATACTCTAGCTCAACTCGAACTTCATACCGAGGCTGACTCACGTTTGTTTAATTACTTTAAATATTTATATAACTTGAATACTTTTAATCACATCTTTATAAAACACATAAGAAGGAAAAAACATTTAAAGTTGAGTAATGTTTGGATAAATTTGAGAGGTCAAAGTTGTAAGTATTACTTAAATTTTGAATTGAAACAAGTTAAAAAGATAAAGGGTTGGATTTGTAATTATATGAAAACATGAGATTGTAAACATTTGTTCTTTAAGAAACTTGTACATTCATGCAGTAATGAATTGTACATTTTAAACCATCGATCTGTTTTGAAAAAAATTTATATTGAAACGTCGACAAAAATAAGCTCGTTTAAATAGGTATGTTCGGATTTTTGTTAACCGTATTTTTGTAAAACATACATGAAGAAAACCAAAAACAATAAAGCTAGAGTAAAAAATGGGTAATCATGAGGGATTAAATTTGTAACTAATTCTTAAATTTACAAAATCTAAGTAAAGTTGAGGTACTATACTTGTAATTGTTTTTATAGAAATCAAATGAACGTGGGTGATATGTGTGAAAAAGACAAACTTATCCATACTTTAACATGTAAATTATGCATCATAACTTATAAAACTCTTAATTCTAGCGTCTTAATTTGCTCATCACTTACATATTATATATAGTATATATATATATATATATATATATTAATAATGAAAATATAAATATATATACTAAAAGTTTTAAATAAAAAACTATATAAATAATAGGCTCTTCCGACTCACGAGCCGGCTCGAGCACGATAAGTGAAGCTCGGGCTCGGACTCATTAATTAAACAAGCTTATTTTTAGGGTCAAGCTTGGGCTGGCCCGTTTATCAAGCATTCTTATTTTTAGACTCAACCTCGGGCTCATTTATTAAACATATTTACTTTTAGGCTCAAGATCGCTAGTGGCTTGGCTTGCTTACTCTCCTAAAGTTGACTCATGATATGTGCATTTTTTTCGTTTTGTGAAGATGGACAAGGCGTCAATAATCAAAGACGCGATCGATTACATTCAAGTATTGCATGAACAAGAGCGAGCGATCCAGTTGGAGTTGATGGAACTTGAGTCTCGAAAAGTAGAGCCTGATAATATGGAACTATGTGAAGAAACTGAGGTGTTTATGGCAATGGAACGATCGAAGAAGATTCGAGCTGATCAGGCATTTGATCCGAGTGGATCGTGGGCGGATCCAATTGAAATTCAAGAAGTAAGTCATGAATTTTGATAATCTGTATTTACTTTTTTTCGAAATATTTGCAATTGTTTTTCATAAATATTAAAATTATAAAAAAAACAAATGTGACAGCTGAAAGTGGAATCTGTGGGGGAGAAGATTGCATTGGTGACCTTAAAATGTAGCAAAAGAAGAGACACAATTGTAAAGCTTTGTGAGGTGTTTGAATCTTTAAAGCTTAATATTGTTACTGCCACAATTGTTGCTCTTCCTCAAAGGCTTTTAAATACTCTCTTTATTCAGGTATCTTTTTTAACTTTCCTTGTAAAATATATAAATGCAGAAGTTAACATATTATTATCAGCTTTAAGTTGAAGTAAAATGAGAATCGTGTGATTCATTTCAATCCGCCGCTTTGAGCTTTGTTACATAAAACGATTATGTAATCGCTTATCATCCTTTAAAACATAAAATATGAAATATCAATGAATTACCTTAATTAACTAGTAGGGAGAAAAACTATTTAACTTTATTACAGTTATATCATTTTCACTGGATAACTATATGATTCTTGTTAGTTCTCCAAGTTCTAGTTATCTTTTTTTTTTAATGTATCGATGGTTACCAATGAAACATGCAATATTTAATAATAACTTAATGGTTTAACTGTGTATACTGTATAGATAAACTTAGACATCACTAAATTAATCCGGCCAGCTTAAAAAAATTGGTCCAAAGATCACGGGAGGATAATTGTTTTGAAGAAATAGTTAATTTACGGGACATGATTTCTCAATTATCTAATATGTCTCACCAAATCCTGGAATGTGCCTTACTTAAATAATTAAGAAACACATATAAATTAATTTAAAATATTAACAACATATTATTATATATATATATATAAAAGAATGTTTAAATAATAAATATCAAGTAATTGTGAACAAATGAAAAGGTGTTTCTTAATTATTTGATCATTTTTATGAAAGTATGAAAAGTGTACAAAAGCAAGTGTGTAGGGGGGGGGGGGGGGGGTTGTTGAGAGAGAAGAAAAGCATAAAAAAAATTAATTTTCTAAAACTTATGTTGTTTGTTTTTTAGGCTCCAATCCTATTTTTAAAACACCAAATTGAAAGAGAACCTTAAATATATATAGATATTGTTTTAAACAAAGATGTCCATTTGATAATGGGTGTATTACTAATTCATAGCCTGTCGCTGTAAATTGGATGTGGCTCAATGGTAGAGCACTTACTTTACAAGTGAGAGGTAAGGGCACTTACTTTACAAGTGAGAGGTAAGGGGATTAAACCTCACTACCACCAATTTATATGGGAGATATGAGGGATGAACCTGGCTTGTCAGGGTTCGAGTCCTGATCTCACCCGGTTTTAGCGGCTTCTTGCTGTCGTGCCGTTTGGGGGGCGTGGGGGTCGGGTTTTATCCGGGGAATCCCTCAATAGGTGGACCGCTAGGGGCTCCGTCCGTCCGGACTCGTGGCCGGCTCATGCTACCTTTAGCCAATGGGGGCCGCGTACAGAGTACCCGGTGTTACTTAGTTGGTCGTTCAAAAAAAAAAAATAGCCTGTCGCCAAAGTGGTATTTTTGTATTAAATGCCGCATCACTAATCATTGGATGCATCATGCATGAAGCCGTTTTTACTTATTTTAAGACGGATTAAATGTTATTTATTTTTAAACATCATTTTGATGATACTACATGTTTTTATCAAGTGTCTTCAAGTATGGTAAAAGTGAATACAACAAAATATTAAGCTGACTATTCTTTACATGCAGAGTATTTTATCAAAGGTGACATCAAATTAAAAATTATTTTGTTATACAAAACTCCTGTATCAAATTTAAAAAACATGATGCTATGTTTATCACGCTTGTGAACGTATAATATTCGCCGCACATTACAAGGAAAACTTTAAAAAAATATATTTCAATGTTATTTTAAGATGATAAGTACACCTGTAATCAATTAATTGTTATTTATATTTAAATTATTTAGTTGATACGGTACATGATTTTATCAAATATTTTAGAAGTTGCTTAATATGACATAATACTTATTAAGCGACTATCCTTCAAAAGGTATTTTACTATTTTATCATATTTGACATCAACTTTAATGATTATTTATTATACAAAACCCTATATAAAACTTTGATTTATAATATTTGATACTAAGTTTTACCACGTTTGTAAACGTATAAAATATTACAGTCAGTGCCGTATTTTGGGTAAGTCAAATCAGGCCTTTAGACCTTCAGTTTTTAGGGCCTCCATTTAAAAGAGCGGATGTGTATTTTGGGATTTTGAAAGTAGATTTTTTTTAGAATTAGTAAGTGATGGGCCATAAGCTAAGAAGGAATATCTCATATCCATTATCATGTATATCATTCATATTCCATAATTCTTGGATACTCTCTAATGCTATAAGCATAAAAAAGGCTTTAATATTTTAGATATCTTTAGGCCTCCGACTAAATTGAGCCGGCCCTGATTTCAGTGCAAATTACAAGGAAAGGACAAAGAGATTAGAAATTAAACCCTCTCCACAACTTCGGAATTATTTATATTATCTTTGTTTTTAAATATTAGAGAATTCTGCCAAACCTATAAAAGTGACGGGAGTATTTTGATTTTTGACCTTTTTTAACCTATCACGAATTTTGGGCTTTTTAAACTATAGCTTAAGCATATGATTATTATTTTATATTTTAAGCATCATATATGACATCTTTAATCTCATTATTCGCACGCCTTATTCAACAGTGATGAATTCAAAATATTTTCATAAGTGTTAGTATGTTACTTCTCGAAAATGTCTTTAGTGTTGGAGCTTGTTGGGCGTTGAATAAATATACAACTTATTATAAATGAGTACCTAATTTTATATAGCACATGTTAATTTATAAATAAGATCGAATAAATATACTATGTAATGCGAAACAAGTTAACAACCATAAATTTTGTGATGTAACTTTGACACTGACGCTGCCTTGTATCCGTCTTTATGGGAATAATGACAAAGTAACCAACAATATTAATAAGTGATTAATTATTTGGAGTATTTAAACTAGGATAATATGTTCTATAATATGCTTTATATATGATCATGTGGCCGATTTTTTAATAAAGAAAATGATTGTTTGTAAGTGCAGGCTGAGAAGGAAGAGATAGATCTTTTGAAGATGCAAATACAAACAGCCATATCCGCTTTAAATCATCCTCAAAGTCCAATCATCATGTGAAAGACAACTATTATTTTCTTCTTCTATTTCTAAGAATACAGACTGTAATCAAAGTGCATCACATTCCATTTTATCTCTCTCTCTCTCACTCTCTCTCTCTCTCTCTCTCTCTCTATATATATATATATATATAATATTACTATTTTAAAGGATTAAAAGAACTAGTGATCATTTTTTATGTCATGTTGTTTCGTCACTTTGGTTTTTATTGTCACATTGGTTTGAAATTCGGTCACTAATAGGTGTAATATTCTTTCCATTTTTAACTTTTCGGTAAGAGATAATTACTAAAGATCATGAACCTAGTAATTTGGGTCATTGTAAGGATAAGATTTATACGGGAGTATTCTCATGGCGTGTTTATGCATATGAAAGACAAGAAATGAAGCTATTTGTTTTTAAAGAAGTGACAAATCTCTCTAAAGCATTGGTGGACATATGGGGTACCTTTGGATAGAAATCGTTCAATGTGTAGAAATATTTTGTAAAAAGATTAATGTAGTTTCTGTTGTAATTCTTATTACTGTTTGTTGTCGCCTCTAGCTCTTTGCCAGTTGTCCTTAATAAAAGTTGTCCTTCTGGAAAAAAATAGCTATTAAAGTATTTACCTGTAAAATAGATCCAAGGATGTGAAGATGTCGCAAATATATGCACAAAATCTTTTAATGGGTTAAAAGAAATAAAAAAGTGTATTATCAGTACGCTTTTGTAATCATATTTTACACATCTATTACTTTAGTAAACTAAATAAGATATGGATATGAGAGTTTGCATCTCATGTTTGGCCACCTGACTCATATTAGCAAAAGGATCCTACATTGCCATTTCAAGCTTCTGCATTAAAACTATGATTCTATGAATTAGATTTTTTTTAATAATAAAAATTTGCTATTAACTAAGGTTAATTGAATTATAATGTAATTCAGATGTTAAAAAGGCTAATTCCAACACAAAGGTTATCGCTTGACTTAATTGGATTTACGATCATTAATAATTATGATGCAATAATCCTTCTTAGTTAATTATTTGTATCAATACTAGACATCAAACCTCTCTGACGTTCACTTTATCTAATTTGTAATTAAACACACACGTCATTCGAATGCTGTATTAGATTATGTAATTTCTGAAATGAATTTAATTTCATAAACAAAAGTAATCATTATTAGTTTCTTATCAAAAATCAAAGTCTTATTAGGATTTTAAAACTTAAAGAATCTTTATTTTAATAAAATACCAACTTTGTTGACAATCTAATATACTTCTGGAAAAAAGATGTTGGATTTGATATAACATATCACAACAAATCATTTAAAAGTTGGATCACATAATCGTTTTAAATAAATATCAAATATCAAAACTGAAATCAATTTAGCCATACATGGGTTAGTAAATAAATCAAATAGTTAATGACTACGCTAAATTAAGAGCATGTTTAGGATTAAGTTTGAAAAATACTTATTGGCTTGTTGGATTTTTTAAAAAGCCATTTTGAAAAGCTAAGATTTAGGGTTTTTAGAAAACTACCTTTTAACCGTTTTAAAAAGCTAAAATAAAAAAGATTTTTGTGATTACTAAATACATTTCAACTTATTGGCTTTTTAAAAATACCAATAAACCAACAAATATTTTTCAAATTCAATCCCAAACATCCTCTAAATGTTTTGAAAAACAAAATATCCAAGACTTTTGCTACAACAATGATTCAATCCAATAAACCTTAAAATTAACTTAGGTCCACGTCTTCTTCTATTTGATTTCCTATTCTTGCTAACCATTTATTTAAAAATTTCCACCTACTTTTTCTACGATGCTTGCACATGACTTTTTATTTAAGTGTTTCATAATAAATAATAAATAAGATATAGATTATAAGTCCGGGTAAAAGGCACCTGAGTTTAAAGTCTAAGGTTTGTTAAGTTTAAGTGTCAATTATCTTTCAATTGGTATCAGAGCTTAAGAATGTCGAGGGAGGGGGGGGGGTGTATGAGTCCGACTAGGATGCGATCAATCATCGTGTGTGACAGGTAAAAGATTGGAGATCATAGGCGACCGCAAAAGGGTTTGCGCAAACATGTGGGGGATCGATTAAGATTCGGGATCAATAACTAAGATTTATTCGAATCCAATAACACCGGTTACGCACAAGCGGAGAAACAAAAACATATCCATGACTAACGCCAACAGAAACGTGGTAACAAAGGGACACATTCCTAGCCTACCTTGTCCAATGTTAACCAATACGAACTATGCGATTTGGTCGATTAAGTTGTAGGCTATCTTCAAGGTTCGCAAAGTATGGGGTGCAATCACCTCAGGAACTGTAAGACCCCGAATCCCGGGAATCCTACAGTTGGTAATCATACAAGAAACTTACAAAGTTCTTAAACTCAAAACAATTCATTTCATTTCAAAAACCAGTTCAGAGTATAAATCAGCGGAAAATCATAATTAGTAAAACAAATTCCCAAAACCCGGGAGTTATGCCCAAAACCAAATTACAATGTATTTAGTAATAAAAAAAACAATGTTCATTAATAAAACTTTCCGACTAGGTATGATCTCCACCGTCCAAGTAGCCTCGAGCACGTCCAAGTGGTAACACATCCTCCTCCTAACCTGAAACTCACACTAACATACACACAAAGTCAGCTTGAGCTGAGTGAGTTCAAGTTTTAATAATTGACATCTATAATAATCATTCCAAGAGTTTTAAAATAAAACGGGATACGAACAGTTAGGCCATCATCAACAATAAGTAGTCATACTTATATATATGTACATCTATATAATTATATCTCTATAAATATCATCCAAATAATAACATCAGGGTCGAGCACACGTACAACCTAAACACGTAACTTTCAAACTACAACTAGCTAGCCAATCAAAGGAACACCAATGCGCATAATTTTAAAGTATGTTATACTAGACATACCTAAGAAGATTTTGGTGCAAAAACCTCAACCAAAAGAATCCCGGAATTGCTCAATTGGACAGCCACCCGGTTAGCCTAAAACAAGCCGTTTATCGATCAATACGCGAGATATAACAACCAATTAAGGTGTAAAAGACTTGAGGGAACATGGAACTAACCTTCAATTAAAGTTTGGCACTTGGGATTTGTTGCAAAAAAAGAAAAAGAGGGGGTGGGGGTTGCTGCTCTTGCGCCGATTGGACAAGGAAAAGAAAAGGGGGGTTAGGGTTTTTGTAACAACTCGGGTTTTCCACATACGACTTATATCCATAACCCGACTCGTTTTATGATTCGGGTAGTTTTTAACCTTGAAAAGTATCACGATTGTCGATAAAATATTATACAATTTATATTTATTTATTATATTGATTTAATATATACTTAACTTTGAAAGATATACGTTTTTAACCCGAAACTAAAACTTTAACCCTCTAATGTTTCCACCTTCAATCTATAGGGACCAAAGTGAAATTTCTGCATAAAAATCTTCATAACCCATTACCCAACCCGTTAACCCATATCCGTATCCCAAATCCGTGACCCGTTTAACTTTCTTGAGCCACAATTTTCGTTCTAAACTCGAAATTAAATTGTGTTTATGATTATTATCATTATTTTCGGCTTAACCATCACCAGTAATTAGGAAATAAGATATTGCATAACATGAATTGATACGATTGACAAACCGCCATAACCCAAAAACTGATTATATAACCTAGGACTAATTATAACCCAATTCATCACGTTTGTACCTCGCTATAACCAACGCCAACTGAGGCGCTATATTCAATTTGGTTATCGTCGTCTCCGTGTACCTGTTCATTGTCCTCATAGCCGACCCTGTTAATTCATGATTAACCAGTGTATAATCAACGAATCAGGTAATAATTTACATGGTTGAGTTCGTCTTGATGTACTAAACAAAAACCCTAACATTAATTAAACCAACATCGAGCGGATTGCGCGATTGATAATCTAGGGTTTCTTGATCAAATTGGGTTTTGTTTGTTTCTATATAAATAAAGCAGTTAACATCTTTTAACCGATTGACACGCCAGCCCAGTTGGCTAGTGTGTGTGTGTGTGTTAAAACCCTTAGCCATCCAGTAGGTCGCGGGTTCGAGTCCCAACTGGTTCGTTTTTGGTGTTTTTATTTTATTTGATTATTTTTTTTAACTTATTTTAATGATTTATAATATAATATAATTAATATTAAATATCAAATAAACAATATTTAATTTACCCAACATCGTAAAGTTAATGTTTCGTGTCCAATAATCTCGTTACAAGTTTTCGTATATGTATGTATATATATATATATCTTATTATTAATAATAAATCATTATTTTGTTATATTAAAAACCGACACTAATATTGATGTTCTCGTTGTAAAAACGTCTTTATAAATTCGCTCGTGTTTATATAAATATATATATATACACACATATATATGTATATATGTACGTATTATTTTTAAAACAAAATTATAATAAACATATTAAAACATATTAAAGGTGTTAATTATATTTTTACCATCGAAATTCGTTAAGGATTCTAAAATATAAAATTTTCTAATAATTATATATCTAAACGTTTAATATTATAGTAGGTCTTAACTCATATTTATTTAATTAATTATTCGTAAACCTGATTTTTATGACAAATAATGATTTTTATAATTAAATAATAACAATAGTCCGTAGAGATCAATCGTTCAATCCGTAACATACCAATCATAATTGTAACTCAAATCACATCGAAATCTTAAATTCGTTATACATGTTATATCATTATAATTCGCTCGTAATATCATTTAATTAGGATTCTTGTCGATAATTATCGAAGAGTGTGATGTCCACCTTCTTGTCATAAACATTCCCGTTTGGCTTATTTGATCAGGTGAGTTTTATCATTCTCCTATTTTACTCGATTTTCATAAACGTTTTGGGGGGCACATGCGTATATAATACTATACATACATATCTATATATACATACATATCAAAAATAGCAAACGTGTAATTGTATGTGATTAATCAAATCTACTTGTTATGTGCTTATGTGTTATTGTATTCATTCGTTTGACATATCCCCTTGGATAGGGTTCTCATTCTATTGACCACCGCCCGATTCGCTTGGCAACGGTCTTACTCTTATTTGCTCATAGTTGATTTACCGGCAACCGATTCGCTTGGCAATGGTTTAGTCGACAACTTACTTGTTTATGGTTTGATTTCATTACCGCATTTATTACGTTTTGCTTATTTATCATATTATCCTTATTTTATTGCAAAACTGGTGGTAAACTCACTCAACATGTGTTGTTGACTAAAACTCCATTTTCTACGCATATGCAGGTTGCCTGAGTTGAAGGATGGATACATAGAAAGACCTTAGGGTTATATTGAAGACAAACTTAAATTTAATTGATTGTATTTATTTTTTTGAATTTTATTGTTGTATTTGAATATTGTGTATTATTTGAATTAAATAATTAATTAGATATTGTCACATTTTATATATGATAATATCTTCGAGCTGTGAGCAATCGGATCACGCCCCGGCATTTCCGCCTTAGGTTGGGGTGTGACAGATTGGTATCAGAGCCGAAGGTTATAAGATAGGTCATTAGAAATTGTTCTAGACATATGTTAGGAACCCTATACATGCTTATCTACACTGCCTTATGTGCTATTTAAATTGTTTACAGCTTGCTTAGATTAATTATTTAAATTGTATTTATCTTGTTTATTTATTACACACACACAAATTCCGAGGTTATGCCTCAACTTTCAAAATATTTTTTTAAAAACCTCCTAATTTTAGGTAGATTATATTTTATTGTGGGAAATTCCTTAAGAATTCCCGTGTTTTGCTCTTTCACCTTGAAGGGTGGGGTATGACAAATCTCGTACAACCACATAACTTCAAGTGGTACCCGTAACCGGCTAAACGGTTATACTTCCAACCTTTTGTTTTAAATTATTTTAAATGCTTAGTTGGGTGAAAAATCCATGGAAATCCATGGGCACTCCAACTATTCATTTCATAAACCATTTTCGATTTGATTTTTGGGGTGGAACGTATCGTCCGGGGTGGTTCCCGAGATACACCAACTATTTATATTTGATTCGTTGATTCGATATTTAGTTGAGTCGGTTAAATGCCATGTAACGCTCATGGTCCGAACAACTCCATTGATTCGAAAATTCGTTAATTAGTTGGGTCAGTTAAATGCCATGTACACGCTCATGGGCTGAACAACTCAATTGGTTATTACTCGTTATTGGAATTGGTCCAACAAATTGCCATGGAACGCTCATGGGAGTCCAATTCACAAACTTTATGTTGTTTTATTTTGTTGGGCCATTCAAATTGCCATGGAAAGCTAATGGGAGGTCAACTAGTTTGATATGCTTGATTGTGTTATTTTTGGAAAATCTTATAAAAACATTGTTCAAACCCATACATATTATTTTAATTCTTGACTTGTCCTCGAGTCTTCACTAGTACTTACTCGTATACATACATATACATACACATACGCATCCCCATAATTTCATATCAACTCATTCCTGCAACTCACCTATCATCTTACACATTTTTATCCTTGCTCCTCGTAGAATGTCTTCCTTAGGAAATCATAGTCGTAATCAACGTCGTCCGTCGGCTGCCCATGATCACCGTTTGACTGCTAGGATCACTAAGGAGATTGCTGCTGCTATGCTTGAGATTGCTACGAGTATGCCATGGGAGGAATTCAAGGAAGCGATTGCTCTTGCTGCCTCACGTCCCGATGACCCTATTGAAGATGGATCCCTACATCGCACGAACTCTAACCCTACTTCTGAAAACTCCAAGACCAAATCCTCAACTGATGCTAAGGCTGAACCCAAACCCACTTTGCACAATGACAACTCTTCTCGTCACAAACGTAAGTTCAATTCTGCTAAACAAACCAACCCTTCACCCTCCAACCAAAATGATCCTAACAAGAAACCTTATACCGGACCTTACCCATTATGCTCTACTTGCTACTATCATCATCCGACCCAATCCCTGTGCCGTCTTTGCACCCAATGCAATCGTTATGGCCACCTTGCAAATGTTTGTCGTACACCATCTACTCATAAACCCCTACTACCCATGCTTGCTACCATTGTGGAGATCCTAGTCATTTTCGCAATATGTGACCTCACCGAACCTGTGTTCACCAATCTCAAGATAGAACTGCACCCTACCACGCCACCAATGCTTATCAAGTTCAAACCCATAAATCCTACACTCTCCAAACTCTTCCTGTCAACCAAGATCCCTCCTACTTAGCTTCACCTACTTAGTTGACAGGAAGAGTTTGGAGAGTGTAGGAGTTATGGGTTTGAACTTGATAAACATTGGTGGCGTGGTAGGGTGCAGTTCTGCAACATTTCGGATTTTCCACGTTTAAGTTTACCCCGAACAAAACATATTAGATCTTTATTGTTACTAAAAATCAAATAATTATAAGAGTTTAACTTTCCTTATATTCACTTTAAGCCCTCATACTTTATATATTGTTCAAACCTTAAACAATTCATGAAAAAACTTCATTAAATGACCAAGATCCAAACAAGGACTAAAAGTGACAACTTGTGAAACCTTCCCTCACCTGGACCCGGGGCGCCGTGCGATGGCTAGCCCATAGGTTGGCCGCGCAGCGCGGTGGCCTAGCTGGGCAGAATCTGGTTCGTTTTCGATTAACAGCTCGTTTATGGTATAACGGTTATTTTAGGCACTTTAGAGAGAAGTAAGGACCAAGTAATCATAATATAACTCAAATACAACTCCTAATTCGTTTTCCCTTGTCCAAGATCAGATCTTTATGAATCTTTCGATGATTCTTTCCTTAAAACGATATTTACTTGCTTAAACGTGCCAAAAAGGCCATAATTAGTTCGTTTTATCTATTCATATATAAACATATCATAATTCCCTGCTGTAAACTTTAATCTAACCCTAATACACCTCCTCCAGCCGTCACTAGCCTCCGCCATCTCGTAAATCCTTCGGTTTTTGCATATTTGTTGAAGATACAAGACTTGTTCGTTGACTTTGCTTGCTTTAGGACCTTTGACTTCCGTTTCTCATCAATCCTTTCACTTTCAGGGTAAGTTGTAAACTGTAAAATCGTTCATACATATTCCCCAGTCAATAACCTTCAATCAATTTCGGTGGTTGAAGGGTGTTGACTGGTCAATTGCTTTAAAACCCGATAAAAGGTAAAACAGTCAACAAGTTTGACTTTGCGTTTTCTCATGCTTCAGGTCGGATTCAACGTTCGGTCCAGAAGACTTTTATTCTCGTAACGAAATTTTAAGGCTACTGCCCAAAACCCGACTTCCGACTCGCTGTTCGAATTCTGGTCAGTACCAGCTCGCTTAAACATTTAATTTAACATAACTGGAGTTCTACTCATCCGTTTGGATTGATTCCAGCGGCATTAAGTTCGTTTTTATTTATAGTTTCATATCACCAAGTTTCAGGTTCTAATCAGTTATCTCGTTTGACGCGTATTGGACGACTCGCTTATCCGTTGACTCGTTTATTCTTAATTATACTCACTTGCCTTTAATCTAAGGTGAGCTTTATCATTCCCCTATTTTACTCAATTTTTAAAAACGTTTTGGGACATATGCGTATATCGTACTATACATACATATTTATATATACATACATATCAAAAATAGCAAACGTGTAATTGTGTGTGATTAATCAAATCTACTTGTTATATGCTTACTTGTTTATGTGCGCATTCGTGCTCGGAGAGGTCCCGCATATCCCCATGTATTGGGTTCTCATTCTATTGACCACCGCCCGATTCGCTTGGCAACAGTCTTATTCTATTTATTTGCTCATGGTTGATTTACAGGCACCCGATTCGCTTGGCAATGGTTTAATCGACAATCTATTTGCTTATGGTTTGATTTCATTACCGCATTTATTACGTTTTGCTTATTTATTATATTAACATTATTTTTAGTGTCAAAATTGGTGATAGACTCACTCAACATATTTGTTGACAAAACTCTATTTTCTACGCATATGCAGGTTGTTTGAAGTTGAAGTATGGACGCTTAGAAAGACCTTAGGGTTATAATGAAGACAAACTTGGATTTAAACTTGTTATATTTATTTATTTGAATTGTTTTTGTTGTATTTGATTGTTTTGTGTATTATTTGAATAAAAAAATTAATTAGATATTAGCATTTATAATTATGATAGTATCTTCGAGATGTGAGCAATCGATCACGCCCTGGCATTTCCGCTTTAGGTTGGGGTGTGACAAGTTCTATCAGATCCCTCCTACTTAGCTTCACCTACTTAGTTAATAGGAAGAGTTTGGAGAGTGTAGGAGTTATAGGTTTGAACTTGATAAGCATTGGTGGCGTGGTAGGGTGCAGTTTTATCTTGGTTGACAGGAAGAGTTTGGAGAGTGTAGGAGTTATAGGTTTGAACTTGATAAGCATTGGTGGCGTGGTAGGGTGCAGTTCTATCTTGATATTGGTGAACACGGGTTCGGTGAGGGCACATATTGCGAAAATGACTAGGATCTCCACAATGGTAGCAAGCACGGGTAGTAGGGGGTTTAGGAGTAGAAGGTGTACGACAAACATTTGCAAGGTGGCCATAACGATTGCATTGGGTGCAAAAACGGCACATGGATTGAGTCGGATGATGCTAGTAGCAAGTAGAGCATAATGGGTAAGGTCCGGTATAAGGTTTCTTGTTAAGAGCATTTTGGTTGGAGGGTGAAGGCTTGGTTTGTTTAGCAGAGTTGAACTTACGTTTGTGACGAGAAGATTTGTCATTGCGCAAAGTGGGTTTGGGTTCAGCCTTAGCATCAGTTGAGGATTTGGTCTTGGAGTTTTCAAAGGTAGGGTTAGAGTTCGTGCGATGTAGGGTTCCTTCTTCAATAGGGTCTTCGGGACGTGAGGCGGCAAGAGCAATCGCTTCCTCGAATTCCTCCCATGGCATACTCGTAGCAATCCCAAGCTTAGCAACAGAAATCTCCTTAGTGATCCTAGCAGTCAAACGGTGATCAAGGGCTGTCGACCGACGACGTTGATTACGACTATGATTTCCTAAGGAAGACATTCTATGAGTACCAAGGATAAAAATGTGTAAGATGACAAGTGAGTTGTAGGAATGAGTTGATATGAAATTATGGGGATGCGTATGGGTATGTATATGTCTGTATACGATTTAGTACTAGTGAAGACTCGAGGACGAGTCAAAAATTAAAATAATATGTATGGGTTTGAACAATGTTTTTATAAGATTTTCCAAAAATAACACAATCAAGCATATTAAACTAGTTGACCTCCCATGAGCTTTCCATGGCAATTTGAATGGCCTAACTAAATAAAATAACATAAAGTTTGTGAATTGGCCTCCCATGAGCGTTCCACAAACGGTGATCATGGGCAGCCGACGGACGACGTTGATTACGACTATGATTTCCTAAGGAAGACATTCTACGAGGACCAAGGATAAAAATGTGTAAGATGATAGGTGAGTTGTAGGAATGAGTTGATATGAAATTATGGGGATGCGTATGTGTATGTATATGTATGTATACGAGTTAGTACTAGTGAAGACTCGAGGACGAGTCAAGAATTAAAATAATATGTATGGGTTTGAACAATGTTTTTATAAGATTTTCCAAAAATAACACAATCAAGCATATCAAACTAGTTGACCTCCCATGAGCTTTCCATGGCAATTTTAATGGCCCAACTAAATAAAACAACATAAAGTTTGTGAATTGGCCTCCCAGTTCAATGGCAATTTGTTGGACCAATTCCAATAACGAGTAATAAACAATTGAGTTGTTCAGCCCATGAGCGTGTACATGGCATTTAACTGACCCAACTAATTAACGAATTTTTGAATCAATGGAGTTGTTTGGACCATGAGCGTTACATGGCATTTTACCCTCTCAACTAAATATCGAATCAACGAATCAAATATAAATAGTTGGTGTATCTCGGGAACCACCCCGGACGATACGTTCCAACCCAAAAATCAAATCGAAAATGGTTTATGAAATGAATAGTTTGAGTGCCCATGGATTTCCATGGATTTTCCACCCAACTAAGCATTTAAAATAATTTAAAACAAAAGGTTGGAAGTATAACCGTTTAGCCGGTTATGTTAACCACATAACCGTTTTGCTGATTACAGGTACCACTTGAAGTTATGTGGTTGTACGAGATTTGTCATACCCCACGCTTCAAGGTGAAAGAGCAAAATACGGGAATTCTTAAGGAATTTCCCACAATAAAATATAATCTGCCTAAAATTAAGAGGTTTTTAAAAAAATATTCTGAAAGTTGAGGCATAACCTCGGAATTTGTGTGTGTGTAATAAATAAACAAGATAAATACAATTTAAATAATTAATCTAAGTAAGCTATAAACAATTTAAATAGCACATAAGGCAGTGTAGATAAGCATGTATAGGGTTCCTAACATATGTCTAGAACAATTTCTAACGACCTATCTTATAACCTTCGGCTCTGATACCAATCTGTCACACCCCAACCTAAGGCGGAAATGCCGGGGCGTGTTTCGATTGCTCACAGCTCGAAGATATTATCATATATAAAATGTGACAATATCTAATTAATTATTTATTCAAATAATACACAATATTCAAATACAACAATACAATTCAAAAAAATAAATACAATCAATTAAATTTAAGTTTGTCTTCAATATAACCCTAAGGTCTTTCTAAGTGTCCATCCTTCAACTCAGGCAACCTGCATATGCGTAGAAAATGGAGTTTTGATCAACAACACATGTTGAGTGAGTTTACCACCAGTTTTGCAATAAAATAAGGATAATATGATAAATAAGCAAAACGTAATAAATGCGGTAATGAAATCAAACCATAAACAAGTAAGTTGTCGACTAAACCATTGCCAAGCGAATCGGGCGCCGGTAAATCAACTATGAGCAAATAAGAGTAAGACCGTTGCCAAACGAATCGGGCGATGGTCAATAGAATGAGAACCCTCTCCAAGGGGATAACACATAAGCACATAACAAGTAGATTTGATTAATCACACACAATTACACGTTTATTATTTTTGATATGTATGTATAGTATAATTTACGCATGTGCCCCCAAAACGTTTATGAAAATCGAGTAAAATAGGAGAATGATAAAACTCACCTGATCAAATAAGCCAAACGGGAATGTTTATGACAAGAAGGTGGACATCACACTCTTCGAGAATTATCGACAAGAATCCTAATTAAATGATATTACGAGCGAATTATAATGATATAACATGTATAACGAATTTAAGATTTCGATGTGATTTGAGTTACAATTATGATTGGTATGTTACGGATTGAACGATTGATCTCTACGGACTATTGTTATTATTTAATTATAAAAATCATTATTTGTCATAAAAATCAGGTTTACAAATAATTAATTAAATAAATATGAGTTAAGACCTACTATAATAATAAACGTTTAGATATATAATTATTATAAAATTTATATTTTAGAATCCTTAACGAATTTCAATGATAAAAATATAATTAACACCTTTAACATGTTTTAATATGTTTATTATAATTTTGTTTTAAAAATAATACGTATATTTCCTCAAATGAGACACGTGGAAAGTAAGATGAAACTTTTAGCATAATTCGATCACCAGCCTCAAACACAATAGGCCTTCGCCTTTTATCCACATAGGACTTTTGACGATCCTAAGCGGCCTTCATAAAAGCCTTAATCTTATCAAGCTTCTCCGTCGTAGCCTTAACTACCTCCAAACTACCCAATTGCTGCTGACCAATGGAGCCCCAACAAACTGGAGTCCTACACCTACGCCCATATAAAATCTCAAACGGTGGCATTCCAATAGTGGCGTGGTAACTGTTATTATAAGAAAACTCGACTAACGGTAAGTGACGATCCCAACTACCACCAAAATCAATTACGCAAGCTCGCAACATATCCTCGAGGGTCTGAATGGTCCTCTCGGATTGACAATCCGTCTGCGGGTGATAAGCAGTAATGATGAGAAGTTTGGTACCCGTCTCCTCATGAAACTTCTTCCAAAACCTGGAGGTAAAACTCGTATCCCTATCCGAAACAATAGATACCGGCACCTCGTGCCTAGAAACGATCTCACGAATAAACACATCGGCCAGCTGCTCAAAATTAAAAGTTTCTCGAATCGGCAAGAAATGAGTGCTCTTGGTCAATCTATCAACGATTACCCAAATGGTGTCATAACTAGCCCTAGGAGTTCGAGGTAGTTTAATCAAAAACTCCATCGTAAGAGCTCCTACTTCCACTCAGGTATTTCCAGGGGTTGAAGTTTCCCGAAAGGCTTCTGGTGCTCGGCCTTAACTTGCAGACACGTCAAACACTTACTCACATACTGAGCCACCTCATACTTCATCGCAGGCCACCAGTAATTTTTCTTCAGGTCTTGGTACATCTTGGTTGCGCCCGGATGAATGGAATAGCGTGACTTGTGTGCTTCATCCAATATTTTACCCCTGAATCCCCCATACTTGGGTACCCATAAACGCCCATCCTTATACTTCACCCCATCACTGACGTCTTCCAACAATTTTTCTTGACCCCAAATACGCTCTGACATAATCCATTCCACCTGTAAAGATTCATTCTGAACGTTGGCTATATGTTTCAAAATATCGGGTTTAAGAATAAGCTGGTAAGATTTCACACGAATAGGTTTCGGTCTCTCCTTCCGGCTCAACGCGTCGGCTACCACGTTAGCCTTACCGGGATGGTACATAATCTCCAGATCATAATCCTTAATCAATTCCAACCATCGACGCTGCCGCATATTCAGTTCCTTTTGTTCGAAGAAATACTTTAAGCTCTTATGATCGGTATAGATAACACAAGGGACACCGTACAAATAATGTCTCCACAACTTAAGCGCAAACACAACCGCCGCCAGCTCCAAATCGTGAGTAGGATAATTCACCTCATGAGGCCTTAACTGCCGTGAGGCATAAGCTATGACTCGGCCCCGCTGCATCAGAACACACCCAAGCCCCTGGTGAGAGGCATCAGAATAAAAAAATAGATCGTCAGTGCTCGGTACCCCAAACAAACATGTTCTTTAATTCGATAAAAGCCTCCTCCTGCTCGGAGCATGCGTCAAACTGTTCTTTAATTCGAGAAAAGCCTCCTCCTGCTCGGTACCACAAAACAAACTTAACGCTCTTCTTGGTCAACTTGGTCAATGATGATGCAATTTTCGAAAAGTCGGGAATGAAGCGGCGGTAATACCCCGCCAAGCCCAGAAAGCTACGGATTCAGACGGAGACTTAGGAGATTCCCATTCGTTTACGGTTTCCACCTTTGCAGGGTCAACCAAAATACCACTTGGGTAAATTGTAGGTCCCTGCCGGGGGCGTCGCTGATCGATACGAGATCCGCACGAGGTCTAGTAGTGCGGAATCCTCCTAGACTCGTTTAATGGTGTACAAGATGAAGAACACAAACACGTACACGAACAAATACGAACAAATACAAGAACGGAATAAACAAATCTGCAGATTCTTATATAATAATCAAAACGAATTACATACCAAACTCGTAAACAAATGACGGCCGACCCGAGGTGAGCTCTACCTCGGGTCGTCCCACACGACTCTCACTCTCGGTCTCTCTCTAGACAAATGAACTGTAACACACAATACTCTGATTTCTGGATTCTTAACCTAAACAAGACACACATATATATAGGCAAAACATCTTCTCGGGCTTGGGCTTGGGCCAGTAGGCGAAGTTGTTCATAACTTCGCCTATGGCGAAGTTGTGATAACTTCGCCTAAGGCAGAAGTTGTTACAACTTCGCCGTTGGCGAAGTTGTTCTAACTTCGCCTAAGGCGAAGTTGTGCTAACTTCGCTTGTGGCGTTCCGCTGGTCTGAATTGCATAGCGACGGTCACAAAATGCACCAACATAAATAACATGACCCAAGAACTGAACCTCGCGTAACCACAAAGAACACTTAGAGAATTTCGCGTACAACTTGTTTCGCGTACAACTTGTTCTTTCGCAGAGCTTCCAAAACTTCCGTGAGATGACCGACGTGATCGGATTCACTTTTGGAATACACAAGAATGTCATTGATGAACACAATAACCGAACGGTCGAGCATCGGCCTACACACCTGGTTCATAAGATCCATGAACGCAGCCAGTGCATTGGTCAAACCGAAGGACATCACGAGAAATTCATAATGTCCATAACGAGTGCGGAAGGCAGTCTTAGGGATATCCTCCTCCCGAATTTTCAACTGATGATACTCGGACCTAAGGTCGATTTTCGAGAACCAACTAGCTCCTTGGAGCTGACCAAATAAGTCGTCGATCCTTGGTAAAGGGTATCGATTCTTCACAGTGAGTTTATTCAATTCACGGTAGTCGACGCACATCCGCATGCTACTGTCCTTCTTCTTGACGAACAGGACCGGGGCACCACAAGGTGAGATGCTCAGTCGAATGAAGCCCTTGTCGAGCATGTCTTCCAATTGAGCCATAAGTTATTTCATTTCATTCGGTGCTAGACGGTAAGGGGTTCGAGCAACGGGTTTTGCATCCGGCCAAGGTCTATCTGGAAATCGACTTCGCGATCCGGTGGCACATCTGACAAATCATCTGGGAACTCATCCGGGAAATCCTGAACAATAGGAACATCACCGACGATAGCCACCTCAGTTTTCACGTTTATAACATACGCCAGATACGCCCCGCACCCACGCTACATCAGTTTTACCACCTTAAGCATAGATATGATATGTGGCGTCGCACCATTCCGATCACCGAAGACCGTAATTTGGGTCCCATCCGGGGCCCTTAGACATACAAGCTTCTGACCACAAACGATCTGAGCATCGACACTTGCGAGCCAGTTCATCCCAAGCACCACATCAAAACAGCCAAGCGACATCAGGTACAGCCGCACCGGAAATCTAAACCCAGACAACTTGATGGTACAACACTGAATAGCCCTAGACACGGAAACGGACTTTCCTACGGCGACCTCAACCTCAAACACATCGACTACGCGCTCGGGTGATTTATTCAGCGAGGAACAGAAAGCGGTAGACACAAAACTTCTACTGGCACCCGAATCAAATAAGACCGATGCCTGTAATTCATTAATTAAAAAGGTACCTGGGATAATATTACACTACTGCTTAGCTACACGATCATACATACGATTCCGAAAGAATGAGAAATTATAACGGTAGATTATAAAGATGAATAAGGAAAAGTACCTGAAACAACATCCTCATCATCCTTTGCCTCTCTCTTGGAGATGTTGAAGGCCCTCGCCCTGACCTTCGGCTTTTCTTCCATATTCCCCCTCGAGGAAGTCCCTGACCGGACCCCCCGCCTTGCTGGTAGGACAGTTTGATGCAAAGTGGTCGGCCCCCTTACATCGGAAACAAGTCAACGACGGACACTCGAAATGGAGGTGTCCAACCTTATCACATCGAAAACAGGAACCAGACCCAATCTTACATTCTCCCTTATGCGCTTTCCCGCACTTCTTGAAATTACCAAACGCCGCATCCCTTTTAAATTCCGAAGTTTCGGTCTTTACCCTCTTCACAGTCGAATTAAAGTTCTTTCCCCCGGGCCGCTTACCGTATGAATTTGAGTTCCACGTCTTCCAAGTCTCGGTCGGCGGCAACTTCTCCCTCTGATCATACAATGTGCCCGCTAGGGTAACCACCGAGTGAACGAGCTCATGTCGGTGGTCACCACACCCATACGAATATCCACCGGAAGACCCTTCATATGCTTCTTAATCCTCTTAGCTTCGAGAGTAACTAGATCGGGACATAGACGAGCCATCTTATTAAACTTTGTGGTATACTCCCGATGCGTCATATTGCCTGCCTCCAAGGTCAAGAATTCCTGTTCAATCTTATCCAACTCGTGCGGAGGACAAAACTGATCAAGAACCAACTTCTTCAACTCCTCCCAAGTCATCCTCCTAATAGAACGATCACCCATAGCCTGCGTCAGATTATCCCACCAACACAGCCCCTCGGAACGAAACGAGGCTGTAACATAAGTCACCATGTCTTCCCCCTTACACTTACTAACCCTCAATACGTCCTCCATCTCCCTCACCCACTGATGTGCTGCCAATGCATCCTTAGTACCATCGAAAGAAGGAGGGTCACACTTCTTAAAGTCTCCATACGAACAACCCCGGGTAGATACACTAATAGTCCGTACATCGTCTTCATCCCCACTCGGCACATACACCTCCTCCTCCTCCTCCTCGACCTGCATCTCCTTACCCTTCCTTTCCTTATCCGAACTCTTACCAACCAATGACTCCTCCATGGCCCTAACGGCCTCAGCAACGATCTCGGGAATGGCGCTATGAAGCACCTGGTAAACCTCATCCGCGATTGCCGCACGCATAGCAGGATCTAAGGCGGGGTTATCCCCCTCCTCATGAATCGGGGTTTCTTCCTGCTAGGGAGTAGGAATCTCACTCTCGGCTTCGGCACGTGGCTTACGACCACGACCACGAACACTAGGACCACCTCTCTTAGCTGCACGAGTATTAACCATGACTTATCCCTACAAAGACAGAAATTTAACACGGTCAAGTACAAGTGGCATTTAGAACATGTAAGGTAAGGGTAAACTGCTAATGACGTTGAGCAAGTGTAATTAGTCGTTTACTCTACCCGCCCGTCCTAATCACCCCCTGCCCCTAACCACATTAGCCATCTGTCTAACACTTAAACAGTTAATCATTTACTGGAAACCTTAAAATTCAAAAGAATGACTAAACAATTAAAGTTACCTTTTGGCGTGCAGCTACTCGCGGTGGGCATACTAGTCTTTTCCCTTACAGTTCGAGTCCAAGCATTCGGGGATACTCGGATCCCTCGAACCACGGCTCTGATACCAACTTGTAAGACCCCGAATCCCGAAAATCCTACAGTTGGTAATCATACAAGAAACTTACAAAGTTCTTAAACTCAAAACAATTCATTTCATTTCAAAAACCAGTTCAGAGTATAAATCAGCGGAAAATCATAATTAGTAAAACAAATTCCCAAAACCCGGGAGTTATGCCCAAAACCAAATTACAATGTATTTAGTAATAAAAAAAACAATGTTCATTAATAAAACTTTCCGACTAGGTATGACCTCCACCGTCCAAGTAGCCTCGAGCACGTTCAAGTGGTAATACATCCTCCTCCTAACCTGAAACTCACACTAACATGCACACAAAGTCAGCTTGAGCTGAGTGAGTTCAAGTTTTAATAATTGACATCTATAATAATCATTCCAAGAGTTTTAAAATAAAACGGGATACGAACAGTTAGGCCATCATCAACAATAAGTAGTCATACTTATATATATGTACATCTATAAAATTATATCCTATAAATATCATCCAAGAATAACATAGGGTCGAGCACACGTACAACCCAAACACGTAACATCTCATCCAACGTATGCAAACACAAAGTAGGCATACATAAACATCCTTTGTCAATAACGACTAATTAACATCGCCAATTATTGGCCATACAATAATACATGTATAAACATACGTACAAACATACAATAATATCATCCCAAGGCCTACCCTACACAAGTAAGCCCATGCAAAATAATTTAAACGGTTCATCAAGTAAAATCAGTTAGGTGTGCATGCTAGCCCAAAACTTGAAAAGAGTAAAAAGGGGCATCATGAACTCACCTGACACAAGTCACTAATTCTGCTAAGTATCCCCACAACTCAAACACCTGTCGGTTTACATACAATGATTACTAACGACACCAAAAGGACTCGTTTATCCTACGAGATGTTCTAACATGGTTCGAGTTACCTAAAGCCTCGACCTTATCAAACTCAATCATAACAGCCCCCCGGGGCCTTACATTTACCGACACGACCTATAGATACTCCCGGGAATAAAGAATTCCCAAATTTCCCCCGGGAGCACTAGGTGAGACTATGCGCGTTTAAGAGTTATTTAGGCACATAACGTTCAACTCAGCCCCGTGTGGAACCAATTAGATAAATTCACAGCCAATAAGTCCACACGACGCTACACGAGTTGAATGGGTCGGTAACTTGCAAGCACAACGCACTAACTATTCAATAAACGCGAATACGCGTTGTACCGACCCATTTGAGTAACCAACAACCAATTCAGCCCCATTACTTATAAAAATAACTTTTCAACAGCCCGTACATCAAACCGAGGTCACCCGAACTGAATTGGTTGTTAATTACTTCAACCCTCGCGTTAAACGCAACAATCTACTATTCTAGCCAACCGAAAACTAACTATTAAACTACAACTAGTTGACCAATCAAACAAACACCAATGCGCATAATTTTAAAGTATATATTATACTAGACATACCTAAGAAGATTTTGGTGCAAAAACCTCAACCAAAAACAGTCCCGGAATTGCTCAATTGGAAAGCCACCCGATTAGCCTAAAACAAGCCGTTTATCGATCAATACGCGAGATATAACGACCAATTAAGGTGTAAAAGACATGAGGGAACATGGAACTAACCTTCAGTTGAAGTTTGGCACTCGGGATTTGCTGCAAAAAAAAGAAAAAGAGGGGGTGGGGGCTGCTGCTCTTGCGCCGATCAGACAAGGAAAAGAAAGGGGTGGTTAGGGTTTTTGCTTTATGTTATAATATAAAATGTTACACCCTAGCCCCTCCAAATTGAAGGATATGGCAACTTGAAAGAAAATTTAAATGATTTAACGTACCGGGATGACGAGAAGGTTTCCGAGGAATGTCGGATAAATCCCGAGTGATGTACATACTCTACAAGCTTTAAACCATGGAACCGAAAATTAACAGGTGTTACAAGAACAACAATCAATATCACCAAGGATCAATAGCAATCGCTTTTCTGTTTCAAGGTTTACATGAGGAGCTAGTTCTATAAACCGGTAATTGTACTACAACCAAAGAGATGTTGGTTGCAATAAATATCACACCCCAACCTACGGTAGAAATGCCGGGGCACAACTGATTGCACAGTAGCTCACAAGACACTAACAATGATATAGTGACAATAACTAATTATTAAATTTAAAATAACCAAAGTACATCACAAAATTTAAATAAACATTATCCAAATAAAACATAACAAATAAATTTCTAGATAATATTCGTTGATATCCTAACGATATTATCTACTTGCTTCAACTTCGTTCATCCAATATAGGTACCTGTAACATGCGTAAAAATGTATATATTTTGTCAACACAACGGTTGGTGAGCAAACATAAGTTTTCAATGTATACATAATATTCGATAACAATTCAATGCGGATGCGGTAACTACAACAATTAATTGAAATAATAACAAATAAAATCCATTCATCAAGACACAAAGTCAAACTACTAAGACGGGTGTATGATCATACCAATAAGGATGAGGATGAGGTTCACCATAACAATAAATAAACACTTTGTCAAATAAGCATATAACAATTAACGAGCAATTACACGTAAACGCATTTATGTGAATTGTGGTTGAGGACTCGATAATACAAAATAAAGTAATTTGTGGAATGCATGCTACCCCCAAAATAAAAAACGGAAAAAGGGGTGTGAATTACTCACCTTGAAATATAGATCCTTATGAGAAAAAGATTTAAACAAGTTGGTTAGTTCCACGAAGATTCCCGACTATTTTGCCTATAATTAAATTTACAAACAATATTAATAATCTAACGAATATAAATAAGTGACGAATTATGGCATAACGGATTTGGGATTGATCAAAAACAAAAACAAAAAATAATAAATAAATAAATAACATTGTTAGTTTAAGTATTATTATTATTATTATTATTAAGTTCTTAAGCATTTGAAAACAATAATAAAATAAAAAAACTACAAAACCGGGCCTGGGGGATTTGAACCCATGCCCCAGGCCGGTTCGTGACATGCCAAACAAGTGCTGGCCATCTGGCCAGCTTCTCAATTCGTTTATATGACAGAAACATAAATACATAAGCAGATTATGTTAAAAACCCCAAATTTGATAAGAACCCTAATTTGAATTCAATCCCAATTGAGGATCAATAGCCCTTTGTCAATAGAAATTGATTGAGGGCTTTTTATCCTTGTTTAAACCGATCAAAACCAACACTTCAATTACCTAACACGAATTCGAATTGATAACAAATAAGGAGTTAGGGTTTCAGCCCATACACGGTTCAATCTTGATCTTAAACAGCTTCTGGAATGAAATTGATCTAGGGGATATGTTAGCGCTGCTCTACGGTTAATATGGTTTCGTTTAATTGTGATATAAACGTGTATATAGATAGCCTAACCATGACGGGTTAATCGCGAATCAATGAGTTTGAATATTTGAATAGTTTAGTTATCCTAATCCAATGTAAAGATATGATAAACGTGTTTTTAAACACTGAAGCATATCCAACTGCATGATTAATGGCTACTTCCACGGAAGCAATCGGAAATGAGGGGGGTGGTACCTGCTTGACGGTAAAGAAGGAAGAAAGAAGGAGATGTAATAATTTTTCAGATCAATCCCTGGTCTATTATTGGATGTTCAAACGTAGTACCACATAAGATAAGAGTGATATTTGCACAAGTTTGATAGTTAAAACAAGAATTAAAAAGTAATATGATATTTTTATTAAATGCGGAATCCGATTACGATAAAATAAATTAAAAACCGAAAAGAAAAATGACAATTGTCACAGTAAAGACACGCCATCAATGAGTTGTGGTGTTCTTGAATGAACAACACGTTTATGGAATAACAACGACCAACTCTGCTAACATCATCGATTCGTTCACCATTGTTTGTGCTAGTACATCCCCTAGTCACCACTCACTATTGCCGCCTTACCTGATTCTTAATAAGAATAAGTCACATAATGTTGTATTAGATTGTATTGCCGTAATTAGGGTTACCACCCTTAATTATGCCATTTTTATTTTCTGATGTTTAATAGCAAGTACCACCGCCCTTTATTAAGCCATTTTTATTTTTCTGATGTTTTTAATAAATTTATTAACGAGCATATATAGACACTTAACATGAATCTTTTAATAAATTGCGTTCTTTGATGACAATACCCTTTTTTTGGAAAATTCCTAAAATGGTCCTTTTTAGAGAGAGTCTAAAATAGCCCTTTTTTCCTCAAAATTTTTTAGAATTTGGACTGTAAAGACGCATTGAGAAAAGATAGAAATAAAGAGGAAGCAAGCCAAATTTCAAAGGAAAGTTAGAGAGGAGACGAGATTTGGGGAAATAATGAAGGTAAAGTCCAATTTTTTTTGAAATCTTGAAGCAAAAGTTTAAATTTTTCTAAAAAATTTTTTATCAAAATACCGTCTTAAGAGACTGTTTTTTTATGTTTCCTATATTTTCCGTCCATATCTTCAAATTATAGAAAAGAGAGATTTTCAAATCTCGTCTTGAGAGACGAGATTCTACCACCACCACCCACCGTTCGCCTTCTACCATCGCCACCACCACCACCACCCACCGTTCGCCACCACCATCATCCACCCCCACCACCCACCGCCCGCCACCGCCATCTATCATCACCACCCACCGTCCTCCACCACCACCGTCTACCACCCGACGGTAAAGATGAAGGTGAAGATGGCAGGGTCTGAAGAGGGTAAGATGTAGACAGTCTTACCTCTACCCCGTAGGAATAGAGAGGCTGCTTTCGGTGAAACCTCCGGCTCGATAGTAGATGAATTAGAAACAAAACTCAAAACCCAAAATTGATGGATCAGATGATAAGTTTCAACCAATACCGATTTGAAAATTAGAATTTAGAAATAAAACTCAAAACCCCAAATTGATGAATCGGACTCTGCTCAATGAACCTAAACTTAGCAACCGGAAACCTTGAAACTAGAAGAGATTAAATCACTGAAATCAGAAACCTTGAAATCAATAAGGAAGAAATTCCAGTGTTATCTTCTGGCTCTGATTTGCGATGTTGAAGGCCTTTGAAAACAATGAAATCATCTTCGACTCTTATCTGTTGTCTTTGTTCCAGAACAGACAGTTCTCATCAACCCTCTTAACATCGCAATAGTAAAATATGGCGAGTCCAATCGATATTCTCTCTACAACCCACCCAGTCTTAGAAATATGCTAGCCCATTCAACCTTTCTCCTACCCATCTTGGCCCGCTAATACTGATTCTTTTTTCTTCTTTAGCGCATAAAGACCCATTAACAACTTAGCTGTTACCCAAAGTAACCCCCCCCCCCCCCCCAAAAAAAAAAAACAGCATAAAAATGCTCATAGAGCCCAAAGTTTGATACTTGGATTTATTTTGCCAGACATTTGCTTTTGTCGAGTGTCTAATTTTAATGTCATTATTTGTGTTATAACAGCTTAACTAAAGTTGAGGCCGAAATATATATGTGCTTTATTGAAAGTTTTTGATTGTCTAAAAAAAAGTCCAAACCCAATATCTATACTACAGCTCACCCAAATAAAATAAACCCAACCATAACCAACTAACCGAACCATTTTGTATATTTAACCAATACCCAAAAACCAAAATCATATCAATCGGTTATACAGTTTGGATAGCCCAATCTCATTAATGGTTCCAGCTATGAGGTAAAACCGAACCGTGCACACACTAGCTTCTAACCCATTAACCTTTCCCTCTCAAAGTTTGTGGATATATTACGAGCTTGTCACACACAATTTGTTTGGCCCATAGCAGGTTTCAAAGGAAATAAAGCATAACAGCATCTAAAACAAATCATCTCATGTTAAAACCATATTACATCATCATATGTGTTGTTATCTAGTTAAGAAATTAAACTTATAGCTTCATGTACTATGTATATACAAACATACATACATACAAACAACAGAGAGATTGATAAAAGCTTATAAAGATTCATACATGCTTATGTTGTTATACAGAAACATCAGCAAACATACTATATAAACCTACCTACATAAGAACAGCCATGAAACGTCTAACTGTACATTCAACCCATGGCTTTCTAGCTTCAATAAATATTTACAAAAAGCGTTTATTTTTAACTGATAATAACAATAATGGAGTCAAAAGTTAACAAAAGATGATACACTCACAGGTTACAGCACTGGTATACGCAAGTTCATCCTTCATCATCCAAATTAATATCATCTTTCACCTCAACTGGATGTACAGGGGAAGTATCTGCAGCAATAAAACACCCACCATATAGAAATTCTTGAGAACGAATTGATTGCATTTGATGATTCTTATCAGTGTTATCAAACTTGTAAGTTGATTTCTAAAACCTATAACTGTTCTTGAGATTCCTGACTTAAATCTAACCACTAGGGCTGTAAATAAACCAAACTGAACACGGCTTTGTTGATGTCCGTCCGTTAAGCTTTTATCGGGCAAGCAAACGGTTCACAGTTCATGAACACCAAACTGGACGGAATTTCTTGTTGGTGAATGGAATGGTTCACGAACACAAATCATGATTATTTGATTTGGCTAACCAGGAGTGGTCAGTATCAACGATTCAATCTGGCTATCAAGATTGTGTTAGTGACTTCTTTTAACATTCATATTCATACGTTAACTTACATATAAATTATTAATCACATAATACTCATAAATATTTTTGTTTCATAATTAATAACTTTGCTTAAATCTATATGATAAGCCTAGAAGTCACTAAAAATATTAAAACCTTTAATGAAATAACATAAACAAACAAACATTACTGAAAATTCACACACATAAACGAGCATGGCCACTCTTCGTGCTTGTTAGGGCTATTCAAAAAACCTCAGGGCTCGTAGCTCGCTCGATAAAAGCTAGCTAAAAACACTTGACTTGAAATGACATGAGCTGAGCCGGCTAATTTTGTAACCAAGCGAGCTCGATCCAAGCTCGGCTGGGCTCATCGGCTAGCTCTTAGGCTCGTTTAACTTCGAACCCATGCTGGCTCGACTCTAGTGCTCGTGCACTCAGTCAATCTAACGAAATTCCCTGTTCATGTTCGTTCATTAAACAAACTTCCTGCAGACCGTTTGGTTCGTTTACTTCCCTACTAACCACATAAGTAACAAACAACAAATTATTCAACTTCCACACCTTTAAATGGCACAAAACTGGCATTTCAAATAAAAAATTTCGTGAAACTGGTTCTAATTGACAAACTAAAAACAAACTACTCTTATATCCGATGCATTTTAGTATCCGCAATCCGAATCGCTAAAGCACAAAACAAATCAAACGTAAAGCAATAGAATCAACTACCTTCAATAAAATAAGCAGACGAAGGCCAGCCGCGAGACGAGTTAACCGCCATGGATTCATCCTCCATCAACGGATTCGTAAACCTCTTCAACGCTTCAAAGAGATCATGAGATTGAGGTCGGTGGCCACGTGGCGGCACCCAATAGGAGGAGCCTGGACGAAACGGCAGCCAATCAGGAGCCGATTGCCTGACAATAATATTATGGATGGCATCTTCGAATGCCTAGAACCTCGACGTCAGCGTCGGAATCGAGGTCGATTTCATCGTTTCTTTGTTTTCAAGCCAGAATATTATTCTTTCTATGAATCTCCATTTTAACACTTTTAATGCTAAGGTTATTAGCTTTATTAATGAACGGGAACAGATGTATGTTTTTGTTTCTCAAATCTTAAATAGTGACGAAGTTTACATCACTCCAGATGAGTTTTAATTGCAAATTCAATATTTTGGTTTTGATTCTTTTGAAGAACTTCAATTTCCATTTCATCAGACGAATTGCAATTAGCATTTTACTATTTTGATTGTGAAATATAATAATATAAAAATAAGATGAATTTTCAAATACAATATATATGTAAAATAGAAATGGCAGATTAGAACATTTGCGTGAAATTTCATGTGTGTTAGGATTGCAGGAAAAAAGATGAGATAATCAATTATCAAAACGACGTAGTTTTGAGTGGTTTCGTATCTAACTTAGATGTACGACAGCCCCATATTCACTTTCCTCTATATATATAGGGGCAAGTTAACATACAAACAAAAAAAAGTGTACTAAACGTACGAAGTGAAGAATTTGGAATATTTTGGCGGTGGCATTTTAGTAAATAACAACAAATCTCTTCTCCCTCATGAATCAGTTTTTCACTTGTTTCAATTATTTCACGTCTTCACTACTTCTCCAAATCAATTGAAGCCTCCCATTTCGTTAAAAACCCCCAATTTAAAACGATTATATCTTCCAATTAAATGGAGAATGAAGGTAAGTTTATCTTTCTATGCAATTGATTTCATTTTTCCTTTTTCTGAAATACAATCTATATTATGATTACTCATAAATCTAGGGTTTTCGAATGAATGGAAGTTGAGTTTATAAATGTTTAATATTGAATGTATTTTCTACAAATACAGATGTGACAAGAATAGAAACTACAAATTTAAGTATTACAAGAGAATGAAGAAGTAAGCAGTACAATGATAGACCATCAACTGCAAACACAATTGTGTATTATTCTGATACACATATTGGTAGAGTAATTATTCTAAATAAGTAGTGTAATTTGCATATACATAGTGTAACTTTATTCATATGTGTTGTATTATAACTACTTTGTAGTGTAATTATCTTGTATAACTATGTGGTGCAGTTGTTACAACTAGAGTAATTACTACATATATGTGTTTTTTAACTATATTTGTTGGTTGTAGTGTAATTATTATTTGTTTTATATGTAGTGTACCAAGTAGTTGTTTTGTATGTAGTGTAATTTGTCTGATTGACTAGAGTAATTTTGTATATAGCTAGGTTAAATATTGTATAGTGTAATTAGTCCTTATAACTAGAGTAATTACGTATATAAGTTTTGTAACTATGTTTATTGGTTGTAGTATAATTACTGTTTGTTTTATATGTAGAGTAATTACAAGTTATTTTGTATGTAGTGTAATTTGTTTGTATAACAAGATACATGTCTAATTATTTGTTTGTAATGTTAATTTTATAGTGAGGAGGAGAAGTGAAGGCACAACAATAAAAAGAGCATGTAGATACTCAAATAATCAATCATC
Source organism: Bidens hawaiensis (assembly GCF_021521415.1). Classification (NCBI taxonomy): domain Eukaryota; kingdom Viridiplantae; phylum Streptophyta; class Magnoliopsida; order Asterales; family Asteraceae; genus Bidens; species Bidens hawaiensis. The sequence continues at coordinate 650,969 of NW_027491137.1, forward strand.
GCCTTTGTAAGTGAAGCAAGAAGATATGAAGCCAATGATCGGGGGAATTGATAAAATGGCTAAGAATTTTCTAAAAAAGGATAAAAGAGAGGCAAATTATGTTTGTTTAGATAAAACTGATAGTTTGTATGAACTTGAACAATACTGTTGTTTTGTTTCTTTTATTATGTTCGTGGACAAATCCTTATGTTTAATTAAGAATGTTATGATAGTTTTGTAAAGCATGCAGAATTACTTTAGTTATATGCTTGTGTTGGAATTGAAAATTTGATCATGTTGAATGTCAACTGTGCAGATTACAATTGTTTGTTTCAAAAGGGATGTGAAGCGAAATTAATGATTGAATTTGATATTGCAAACTATTGTTCACTTAGTTTAGAAAGTGTCCGACTGATAATTAACATTTAATACAATGTTTATAATTGTTTGACCCAAAGTTTACAAAGGGTCCAATTAAACGTCAAAATTCAGTTAGTATAATGCCAAATTTGATCGCAAATGTTGATTAAGTAATTATCTAGTTGTATTTGTTTGTTATTTCACTTGTGAACTGGATAAGCGAGTTAAGTTGTACAAATTGCAGATGCAACATTTGGCAGCTAGGGGTATTTTTTCATTATGATTGTTATAAGAACAATTACTCTAGTTATAAAAATCAACTTATAGTGTAATGATAATTATAGTCTAGTTATAACAATTACTTCAGTTTATATTGGCAGTTTTCTAAAGCATGTTCAATTACAAATAATTAAAACTTTATTACGCTAGTTATTACAACAATTACTCTAATTATAAAAATCAAGTTATAATGCAAACATCTACTTCGTTAAAATTCTATTATTTACTTTATGCAATTACTCTACTTATAAAAAACAATTACACTGCTTATGAATAAGTAGAGTAGGTATTGTGTACAAGTAGAATAATTATTAAAACACAATTACTCTAGTTATAGGTTCAATTTATCTCGCCGCATGATTAAGAACATATTGTTTTGTAAGTAGATTAATTAACGTGTATAAGTAGAGTAATTATTGAAACAAAATTATTTGCATCATTTGAAAACCTTTGCAAACGCACTCTATTACTTCAGTTTTCTATTATTAATAGAAATCTCGATTTGCAAGTTTCAATTCGTCAATCAATTAGACTTGCAAGATTTAGTTGATCAGTTTGTCCAATTTTCCTTCAGGATCAGTCAAATTCACAAGTTTCAATTAGCCCAATTGATCTATAAGGCGTTTTTCGATTACAAATAGCTCGATATGCAAACAGTCGAATTCGTTAAAGCTTCAAATGTCAATTGCTTATTTACAATTTTGCCACCGTCAATTTTGCGGTGTTTCTTCGATTCGTACGGTTAGCATCGTAATTCTATTTGTATTTGATCCAAATCCTATATATATATATATATATATATAGGGGAGATTCCAAATGAGAACCCCTTTGAGTTTTAAGAACTCGAAAGAACTCAGTGTAACGATCGTTTTTTTTTTTTGAATTTTTTTACACATGCGTAATATATATAGGTTACATACACGTAAAAAAAATTACAGAATTTTTTACGCGCCTAGCCGACTTATTACATATGTGTAACGGACGTTTAAAGTTGTGTAATCACTGAAAATAGTTATTCTCTCTCCTCTTTGATTTTTTTGTCAGATTTAATCTCAACCACATATTCCAATCCATTTAATTAAATGTGTGGCCTAGAATGGAGTTCTTAAGTTCTTAAGACTCAACATGGTTATCAAAAAATCTCTCCCCTATATATATATATATAAAATGAAAATCCATTTGAGTTGTGAAAACTCTAGAAACTCATTCTTAATCACATGTTTTTAATTAATGTTTAAATCTTGTGGTTCACAATTAAAGTGAATAAAAAATGTAAATATAAATATAACTTTTTCTCTCTCCTGAAAACATATATAAAAATTAGTAAAAAAATGTTAAAAAATAGCAAAACATTTTTTTTCGATGTTTCGATATTTTGTATTAAATGTTACAACATATATTACATGTAACAAAAAAAACGATGTTACATAGGGTTTTCATGGGTTTTCATAACTCAAATGGGTTTTCATTTTAACTTTACCCTATATATATATGTCCCAAATTTAACTTGCTTTGTCTCCCTTCCATATTTCAAAAGTTGGCAAATTCTACCCAAAATATAACCACGTAATCACTTTTTTTTTGGAACGGGAAACTTCATTCAAATAACTAGTAAGACGCTAGAATCAACAATAGCATCACATGTGCAGTAACAATAGCACCCACTACTGGAGCTACCAGAAGAACTAACCAAAACCACTACAGACCCAGACGTCCCACCAATATTAGAGATAGAGATCGGTAGTGATGGGGTCGAGCCGTCATCTCTAAGCCATCCTATGTTCGAACTAAACATGGGGCTACTGTGTAACAACCCTGATTTTAGGGGTTGAAAATTTTTTTAGACACATCAAACTGTATGGGCAATCGAGGAATCCAAATTTCACTAATATAAATAATCATAGGGATTAATTTGATAAGTTAGACAATTATAATGATTACTTCGTAAAGTAAAACGAACATATATGACGTATGAAACATCGATATAACATTTCTAGTCTAGCTACGTGATGTAGTACCAGAAGATGACCAAGTAGTGAATGAAATATAATATTGATTAGCATCAATAGATAAATAAAGTATAATGTTGTGGTTATCTGGGTACAACGTTAAAGATTAACGAGTTAGTTCGTGTAAGCAACCGACATCTATACCATTGATAGTCATGACCACCTTTGTGAAATAATATTATAGTAAGTGTTAAGATTATTTGTCTAATACGAATATTTCCTGTTAATTGAAACATTAATAATACACAATACTTTTTCAGATTAAGAACGCGGTACAAGCGGCGTCATCCCTTAAAACCGGTTATGTGAATATACTTGTATCAATGTGATATATGTGCTACTTGATAATTATATAGAGTATATTAATTGTAGTTAGCTCATATGCGTGGTACGCTTAGACGAGCATTTGACACCAACTAAATAACTAAGTAAATATGAGTATGTATTTACTTAACATTGAATTAAGGTTATTACTAGAAAGTTATGTTATTAAACCATAATAGTAAGTTGTAAAATTCATAAACAAGATACATAGAGATGACACGACAGTTCACGTGTGTGATCTAACGTTGCGACATAATTTGTAGAACGACTAGAGTATTATACAAACACCTAATTTTAGTTTGGAACATACGCGCTTAATATTGTTACTAGTCTTGACGAAAGAATATATAAACTACTAACTCAAGAGCGGAGCATTAAACAAGTAAGTGAATCGTATGCTGTATCCTACGCTGCGTATTCTTCTATAAGATCAATTTTGTTATAACCAGTAATTATTAATTATAAAATCCAGAATTTTATTACATTAAAAACTATAACAAAGTAAACTAATTTATGGATTGGCGGTGGAGAAACCGATTACATGCAATCCATTTAAAAGCCTAACATATCTAATGCAATATCTTAGAGCATTCTCATCCAACCCCTCATTTTATGTGAGAGGTGTTTTTATAATTTAGAGAGTGATTCAGGGTGTTGTGAGTGAAGAGTTTTAATATTTTAGAAAAAGTAGTGATTTTTCTGTATATTTGAAAAGTTACTGTTCACCCCCTATATTTTGAAAGTGGTTGTGAGTGAAGGAAAGAGAAAATGTAGTGATAAAATGTATAAAAAGTATTATTTAATTGAAACAGAGAGAGAAAATATAGTGAGTTTTAGTGTAATTTTTGATTTAGAGATAAAGGGTGGGATGAGAATTCTCTTAACCCAACCATTTAATGTTGAAATCCACAAACCTACCATTCATGCTCCCAAGGTCCTGCCATCTTTTCTTTATGAAGAAACCTTCATTATTAATGTTATTTAATATAACAAAATCACAATAGTTGCCTCTCTACGTCCTAGTGTTTATCTCCCATCCAATCTTCTCCATTGCAAGAGCTTAGTAAACCATCATAAAAGGGTTCGGACAGGCTACGCGACGGAGCTGTGGCGACGACCACAGGAGAGGAGCATGGAGGCGTAAGTGTTGGTGCTATCAGGTGATTCACGATGGTATTAGCTCAACCACTAGCAACAGCCGTCTAGGATTGCACCTAGCTCGCCGGTACAGAATGTTGTTTACATAAATAGAAGCAGTAGCGGCGACAAACTGTATTATAGTTTCGACGACCAATGATCTCCGATGGGGCTCCCATTCATGTCAACAAGGCGAACGGACAGGGTGGTGCTAGGCCACCTACGGCAGTTAGGGTAGAACACGCTTGGTGTGTACGACTTTCCGGTGACCCGCTTGATTATCCGGCAAAGCAAGGCCTTCCAGCAGCTACGATGATGAAGAGGAGGCTGGAGTGTTTGGGTTCAGGTTGGGTTAGCTTGCATTAACAAGTCTATGATGAATCGGGTATTCGGTTAACTTACCTAACTCGAGTAAGGTATAGAAAATGCCATTAGTATTTCATTTACTTAAAACCTGCCTACCTTATTTACTCGTTGCGCGCCCAGTTGAGCTCTCGTTAGATAAAAACCGACAACCATATAAAAATAAACAAAGATAACTTGTAGATTAACTAAACCAAATGTCTAACTAGTTTAAAACCGAATATTTGACTTGTTGACAAAACCGAATATGTGATTGGTTTAAAAATGTATATAAATTAAAATAAATAAAGTTGCTAATATCGTGTCAAGACAACGAAACTGGTTACCAAGTTCGTTGCTAAAACCAAATTAGTCTAAATAATATTTTATCAATCTAATTTGTCACCAAATTAGTCTAAATAATACTAACATATAAAATTATAACTTTTACAGTAAATATTAATTAGAAAATATTATATTTAAAACAATTTAAATAAAATATAATTGCTTAAACGATAACTTTAAACCGAACGGTTAGTCGGTCTTATAAGAACTTTGTTTTAAACTATGGATTTCAAACTAAAATTTAAGATAATTATTATAACTTTTAATTTATTATTTGACGTGCTTCCGTCATAATAAAATATAACAATTTATTTTTAAAACAAAATGATACGCGTTTATGCGTTATTTGTGTTTTTAATCACAAAATAGATGTTTGAAAATGAAAACATATGAAGTGATGTCTCCTTACAGAAAATTTACAAGAAATGTTTTATCATAGCTATATAAAATAATTTACATTGCCTTATTTTGCAAGAAACGACAATTAAACGAGAGATATATGGTTAAACCGACACGAACCGAACAAAGTATTTTATAAAATATAAAAGCGGAAACCCTTATAATGTTTTGTTAAGTTATTTTTTATATAATTTATTTATGTTTTAATTATTATTTACTTGAAAACATTTGGTGATATTTCTATACTTCAATTAATGCGTTTTGCCGCTTAAACGAAGTACAGGGACCAAAACCTTACAATTGAAACTTGCTATAATTTCCAGAACTTACACTAATATTTTTATGATATGCCAATATAAATGAGGAGTCATAAGATAAAAGGTTTTGGTTTACGAAAGCGTAATTATAAGTTGTTACACGTGAAACCGACAATATCGGCAATAACTGGCATTGTCGTCCTTTATGAAATAAAGACATGTTTTTTTTCCCTAATAAAAACATTAAGGTTATTGGTGTTAGTAAATTGTGATAGGCTATGGTAGTTCTACATCTGAAAATTTACAGATAACCAAACTTACTAAAAATATTGACTTTGTCAAAACTTGCAAGGCGTATATTATAATTCTCACTTGCTATACATGAGTTATATGACCAATTGCTTGACGTAGATACTATAAACGTATTTATGTATGAACTTTCCTAAAAAGGAAACTTTGATTGCTTAGAACCTAGTACTTTGGTTAACGTAAACATGAAGTTGACTCATATATAGTACTAGGGAAGGTTATTAGAACCGATATTAGTTTAGCTAAGGGTTGACATATGATTAGTTAACATGGGGAAACTTAACTTAACAATTAACGATCGACAGTAAGTCATAACACTTAAACATACCGGAAGAGCTCAATCGAACGGCAACGCCAATAACAAATATTACATTGTTATCAAATTACTTATTGTTATATACACACTAGGCTTACTTGGTGGTGTCTAGCATTGTTGCAAGCTCATAGATTATCGTTCATTTAAACATATTGCATACGGACTGAGGTGAGTTTCGCGCTGCCCTTTTTACTTAAACTTTTTAGGCTGGATACATGCTGGTTTTACTTATGGTGTGATGTTTATCAAGACTTGTTTTCTGCCATGATTTTGTCCCACTTAAAATTACACAATCATTAACTCAGGGAGTGAGCCTATAGCCCATATGGGTAGTACTATTCGGGAGACCCCCACGCACAGTGACCCTATGTCGGGTAAACCACACTGAGGTCTGCGGACCGTTGTGGCATATGACCTAAACGTTTGGATTATTGCTTGGCAGAGTAATAATCGGGGACGAGTGTTGTTCGGTTATAAGTTGAGGGGAGGCTTATGATCGAATGCAGGATTGGTTGTGGACTTGATTGATGTGCACCATGCTTTATGCTTACATACACGCAACTTTAACACTTTTATAATGTTTATGCGAGCTAAACTCACAAACTCACCAACTTTTTAGCTGACGCTTTTTAGCATGTATTCAGGTACTATGTGGATAGCAATTTGGATTGGCATTATAATGAGAATGCCTAAGGATATAGGCATATGCCGAACATGAATAATGAAGATTAGATGCCAAGAAGATTAGTAAAACCTACCATAGGACTTCAACAGTGTCAAAAAAGAGATAGTTGTGTAGTTATACCTTGCCTTAAATACTTAGTGCAAATGATGTAACTTATTTTTCTCAATAATATTTCGTTGTTTACGCTTGGTACCAATTTTTCCATAAAACGCTCAGACCCCCATGACAGGGTGTGACAGATGTAAGTAGCAAATGCCGATAAATCGGCATAAAAGGATAAGTTAGTGCTAGTTAGTGTAAATGATTGCGTGCCTAGATGTGTTTACACGTTAAAAGCAACATCGATTGAGAGTTCTTGCTATTCTCCTAATGAGTTCATGATGATACCAGTGACCCTTATTATAAGCCAGACAAAATGACTGACACCGACCCTCAAAAGACGACTTGTGACAATATATATACTACCTACGGCACATGGAAAAGAACACTGGTGGACAGAAGCTTAAGTCAGAGGGAGGGGGGGGGGGGGTAGAGACCCCCACTTAGCTTTCACTAGCCCTTAGTAATATCAAATTTTTGTAGTGTTAAATCTTGTTAAAAAATATTAGGTCCCCTATAGTTTTCTTTTAGCCCCCCAAGTTCTAAATTTCTCTCAAGTCTCAACCCAATAAATAAGCCCAACCCATTGAAAAACTCCATTTGTTAGTGATCAAATAAGAAAAATAGAAGAACAAAAGGCCTAGCATAGACAACTCAAGCGATCAAGCCGTTGTCGACCATATTCCAACCGAAATCAGAAGGGATATTAGGTTCGATATAGTTTGGTGAATTTGAGTAGTCGCATTATCGCAAGCATCCAATTAAAATCAAACACGATATATCAGGTTGGTATGGTTTGAGTAATTGGGTTTTTTTTGTTGTTTGAGCATTGTGAGAGTTCAGTTAATATTGTTTTAATTTTTATCTTTTAAATTTAATTGCTCGATTTATATAAAATAAAACTGAAAGTCGTATAAAATAAAATTGAAAATGATTGAATTTTTTGCTTAAATTTGTTGTCTAAGTGGTGTCATGTAACATTTTTATAATTGAAACTCTGGGCCTAACTTAGTTGATTCAGATCTTCCTTAGTTAAGAGTTTTGGATTATCAACCTTGTCAAAGAGATTAGATACGAAGAAGTGTTTCTTATTGTTTGTCTCCCACTGAATAAAATTTCTGGATCCGCCACTGGAAAAGAATGTAAATTAGCTAAAGTGATAAGTCTCATTGCATACACTATAATCCGTATGAATTTTTGGAAGCTTTCTGTAACATTCGTTACTTTTCAAACCCGAAAACCCGACCCATTTCGAATTTTCGGTTTTTGTTTATAAATACATTTATAGATAATATCTCAAGTTGCATTTAATGTATTTTACATTCATCGATTTGTATTTGTATGTGTATTTGAGTTTGTAACCCGACCCACTGGGTCGTTTTGATGTATTGTTATTTATTAATTTTCATTAAAGAATCATTTCCGGACATTTAAAGTTCATTGTTCGTCATCTTATATTACTTTTGATCAATCGTTGAATCATCGGGATTCAAGTTATTAAATTTAACCGATTTGCAAACTATCAGGTATAATATGAAAATAATCCAAATATTTATTACTTTTTAACAAATTTATAACATTCAAAGTTCAAGGGTCCAATATGTAACTATATTTAAAATTATGTTTTAAAGTAAATTGAAAGTTGAGGGGCCAGAAGTGTAAATAGGTTTAAATTAAAATAACAAAATAGAAAACTAATCATTCCACCTTCATGGGTCACGTTTTTCCGAGGAGTAATTTCCGGCGAAACCGCGACGGCTCCGACGAGCCTTAAATACCATTAAAACACGCGTAATATTTCAATTAAATCTCTTAACCACATTAGACCATAACGGTAAACTCATAGTCGTCCTTATTAACGTATTATAAGCGACAATTCGGTGTGTAATAATGCCGTGAAATCCGCCGGCCGTTTTGTTAAAATCCATTAACGAGCATTAAACGATTAACTCTCTAATTGGCACTATAAATTGGACCTTATCAGTCATCTAAACTCGTCCTAGTCTTCTATTTTCCGGCGAGCTCGTGTTCTCCGTCAAAACGGCATCTTTCCGGGTGATTTTTATATGAATTCTATTAGTTTTGAAACGTCTAATAAAATCCCTAACTTGGATTCAATGTACATTGAAGAGGTATGTACCCGCCTCAACATCGAGCAAGGCGGGTCAACCCACAAGATAAAGACATTATGAGACACAAAGCCAAAACCTATGCGCATGGCGCATACAAAACATCCTCAGGCATCATATGCCCAGGCACACATATGCTCGCGCATCACATATGCGCGCGTCGCATCAGCGCGCGGCGCATATCACATGCTCGTGCATATCACATCTGCCCAGACACACATGCTCGCGCATCACATATGCGCGCAGCGCATCAGCGCGCGGCGCATATCACATGCTCATGCATATCACATCTGCGCGTAAGAATAAAGGGAAGATCTCGCGCATCCTCAGGATGGGCGCATATCACACGTGCGCATAATCAACCTCGTCCTTATCCCAATCAGGATTAGGGCAACCTTGATTGTGCACGTCAGACAACCTTCCAGAAGGCATCTTTTTAAGGAGAAAGAATATGCTGATGTTGATAGCTGCCAAATGAAAGGTCGACAACTCAGCATGACACATGTGTTACCACGTGATTACAACCAACGAGAAAGCGCCAGGTGTCCCAGAGGACACGTGGCGCAGTGCGATTGGAGGAAGCCAACGAGGTTGAGCCCAACCGGTGGTAACCCTAGCACTATAAATACAGCATCAACTCCACTTTGATGACACATTCATACTCAATCATTGACAGTTACAAGCAGTGATCACACATTCAATCATATTGAATCATATTCATTCACAGTCAGTTACATACAATCACACAGTCTCACAACCGTAGGGTATTGAGCAATTAAGCAAATACTCTTGAGATTCTCTGACACATTATTATCTTCTCCACAAATATACTGATTCTCACGCCGGAGGGTTACCCCAAAGAGGACCCCTCTGTCCCTTTCTGAGGGGTAAGTAACGGCGCTGTTCATTTTGTAGGTGGAAGAACACTGATCCAGAAGAACCGTCGGTGAAATAGTATAATCACACCCGAGGAAACTAGATCTGCTACCAGTGAGTAGATCCACGTTTCTTCATTGGCGCCATCCACTGTTACAAACGGCAATCAGATCTCATCAGATCTATATAAAAAAAAAAAAAAAAAAAAATCAATCACCATGGTTTCTGGAGTTCGTAACGTTGATCAAGCTCTGGAGGATATTGAACGTGAGGGTGTTAATGACGGACAGCAGGTTCTGAGGGTTCCGCGTGATTCTACGCGTACCACCAGCAATCGTCCCTTCGTCACAACCCCTCACGGCCAGACTGAAACTCCTCCAGACGATCTCACGTTACAAAATATGGCCGGCGCGAAGCTGAAAGGACCAATGGGTCCAGAAGATGAAGCAAATGATCCGAATGAATGGCTCATAAACGAGCAGCGGCGTCTGATTGAAAAGTACAACGAAATGGTCAAGCAGAAGAAGCTAGCCGACCAAACACAAAGGCAAGCTTTTGATAAGCAGACTACAAAGAGGACGCGCGCGCCGGAAGAAGGACATTCTGTTCACACTGCACACACTGAGTTCAGTGATGAAGAAGTGCATAGCATGAGGAAGACACGGGATACTCATGCAGGAGGCTCACAGCTCCGCGCGCCTGTGAACATGGCGCCTGGAGCCAGAGCAGATCTGGATCTGCACATGCCGTACAGCCCACCGGTCAGAGGGCAAGTAGACGTAACCACGCCCTACAGACCAGCCATCCTGGTAAAACACTCAAAGTTTACTGCGCGTATCGCGCAGGCTCCCATCCAGCACAAGACAAAGATGCCAAGTGGTCTGGGCAAATATGATGGCACAACAGATCCAGATGACTTTTTGCAAGGTTTCTATAACACAGGAAACCTAGAGAGCTGGACGATGCCAACATGGTGTCATATGTTTGCTCGCTGCCTCACGGGCGCAGCGCGGGTATGGTTCGAGAGCTTGCCGACAGGGCAGATTGATGGGTTCGAGGAACTATTAGAAAAGTTCCAAGCCCACTTCGTACAGCAGCGCAGGCACACGCGCGATCCTGATGACATCATGCACTGCATACGCAGGAATGATGAAACGATTGAAGATTACATCACTCGTTTCAATCAGGAATCCCTGGCAATCGGGGGTATAACTGAGCAGCTCCTGCGCGTGGCCTTTATACAAGGCGCGCGCAGTGATCAACTCCGCCGGGCTCTCGTAAGCAAAGATGGTATGCCCACCACGTAGGCCAAGTTAATGGAGGCATCGCGAGTTTTCGCGAGAAATGAGAAACAGATTGCCCAAGATAGGGCAAGAGAAAGAGCGCATCAGGCAGAATCACCGCGCAGCAAAGAGAAGAGGGCCAAACAGAACTCTGTATGGTCCAGGTTGCAGCCAACAAGTTTTTCTTCCGCGGAAAAACAAGCGCAACCAACCTCACCACAGCCCCAAAAAGAAGTTCGTAATCGCGGGGAGGGTGACAAGAGGGAGGGCGGCAGAGATCCTAGCAGACCTCTGCCAAGAATATGGACGCCCCTCACTAAAACACCTTCACAGGTGTTAAGTACTGAGAATGTCCAATTCAAGCCCCCCAAGCAACTACACTACAAGGGACCGCAAAACAGTGGCAAATATTGTGAATTTCACAGGTCCCCGGGCCACAACACTGACGCATGCCATCATTTAAAGGATGCGATCGAGAAGGATGTAAAATCAGGCAGGCTGGCTCACTTGGTAAAAAACCAAAGAATAGAAGATGAGCAACCGGAAGGAGCCTCTGCCAGCAAGAAATACAAAAGAATCTGTGTGGCTGAGGGGGGACGACAAGGGCAGACGTCAAAAAAGAGAAGCGCGCAAATCCACGGAGATTGGCGCGAGCAGCAAGTCATCTTCCCAAGAATCAGGGGAGGCCCTTCAATAAGCAGTCCTCTCGTCATCACCACACACATTGCTCATTACGAAGTGTCAAAGGTCCTGGTGGACACTGGAAGCGAATCTGACATTATGTATGAGCAGTGTTTCAGAAAGTTAGACCCGGCAGACCAAGCGCGGCTCGAAATTGTGAACGCACCAATCTGTGGTGTCTCAAATGAAATCATACATCCCCTAGGCCAGATTCAGTTTGAACTAACTATGGGGGATGATGAGCACAAGCGAGCCGAAGTTGTCAACTTCTTGGTCTTGCCCACCACGTCATGCCACAATATGATCCTGGGTAGGGGAACGATTGCTCAATTTAATGCTGTACCGTCGCCAGCGCACGGCGCATTGGGGTTCCCTACACCAACAGGCGTAACATTTGTTTACCGCGATCATTTGTGCGCAGTGACAAGCACGCCGCGGGAAGGGAGAATGAAACTTCCAATGGCTGACAATGCGCCAGAGAAGTGGATTTTAAACCCAAAATTCCCAGAGCAAACGGTCACAATTGGCGCTACCATTTCAGACGAAACGAGATTGAGAATGAAAAAGTTGCTCACAAACTACACGTCGGTTTTCGCGTGGCAACACTCCGATATGACAGGGGTCCCGCGAGACTTGGCGCAACATTCTCTTAACACGTTCAAGTCGGTGGAGCCAATTGCTCAGAAAAAGAGAATCATGGGGGATGAAAAGGCGAAGGCCATGAACGAGCAAGTGGAGGACCTGTTGCGCGCAAACATCATCCGCCCGATCCGATACCAGACATGGGTAGCCAATCCTGTGATGGTAAAGAAAAGCAACGGGTCATGGAGAATGTGTATTGACTTCAAGGACCTCAACAAAGCATGTCCGAAAGACTGTTACCCCCTCCCAAACATCGACGCAAAGGTGGACTCCGTTGCGCCATTCAAGCTCAAATGTTTCCTGGATGCCTACAAAGGCTATCACCAGATTCAAATGGCACCACAGGATGAAGACAAGACTGCCTTCAGAACCGACAAGGGTGTTTTTTGTTACACAAAAATGCCCTTTGGTTTAAAGAATGCGGGCGCAACCTATCAGAGACTTATGGATTCGGTTTTCAGTGAACAAATCGGAAGAAATCTAGAAGTCTACGTTGATGATTTGGTGATCAAGAGCAGGGAGGAGAGACAAATGCTCAAAGACATCGAGGAAACTCTTCAGCGCCTAACGGAGGTTAACATGAAGCTCAACCCGAGCAAATGTACTTTCGGCGCAGAAGAGGGGAAATTTCTTGGTGTAATGGTCACTAAGGATGGTTTCAAGGTGAACCCTGAAAAGGTGGAAGCCATCCTTGACATGCCTTCACCATCCACCATGAAAGAGGTTCAGAAGCTGAATGGTAGATTGGTGTCAATCAACAGGTTCCTAGCGAACCACGCCAGCAAATCTACTCCATTCGTTAACACCTTGAGGAACTGTTTGAAGAAGAGCCAATTCAAGTGGACGCCTGAGGCTGAGCAAGCTTTCACTGAGATAAAGGAATGTCTCATAAAGTTGCCAGCGCTCACAGCTCCACTTCCTGGCGAAACCCTTACATTGTACCTGTCAGCTGGAGACCGCGCGATCGGCGCAGTATTATTGGTGGATCGCAAGGGGATCCAAACGCCAATATACTATGTGAGTCGGGTGCTCACAGACCCTGAGACGCGCTATTCCATCATGGAAAAGTTAGTTTTGTCACTAACACACGCGTCGCGCAAGCTCCACAGATACTTCAATGGTCATCCTATTGAAGTTCTGACTGGTTACAACATCCAGCCAGTCTTGCGACGCCCCGCGCTCTCCGGAAGGCTGACAAAGTGGGCGCTGGAATTAGGTGAACACACGATCACTTATAAGCCCCGTCCAGCGATAAAGGGTCAAGTTTTGGCGGATTTCATCACGGAAATCCCAGAGGGAAAGATTGGAGAAGCTCAGCGCGAGGTAGACCCTCCGCGAGCAAATGATGAAGAAGATGTTTGGAGGCTATTCACTGATGGAGCCTCCAACAGCGAAGGCTCCGGCGCAGGCCTCAAACTGGTGGACCCTGATAATCATGAATATACTTATGCTATTAGGTTGGACTTCAAGAGTACCAACAATGAGGCTGAGTATGAAGCCCTGCTGGCTGGTCTGCGCATTGCGCGCAAGTTTGGAGTTAAAAGGCTAGAGGCCCATGTTGATTCTTACTTGGTAGCTGCTCAGGTCAACGGCCTATATGACGCCAAGGAGAACACAATGCCTCTATATCTAGAGCAGGCAAAAAAGTTCGTTGAGCAGTTTGACTTCTTCAGAATCATACACATCTCGCGCAGCGAAAACAAGTCCGCTGACGCGTTGAGTAAGATGGCATCAACTAATTTTGATCACTTTGGCAAAGATGTCAGGGTGGAAGTGATGAGCAACCCGTCAGTACAAACGCAATCGGTCCTTGTAATTCATACAACCCCTTCATCCTGGATAACTCCAATAACGGAATTCCTGAAGGAGGGGACGTTACCGGATGATCGCGCACAGGCGAGAAAGATAAGACACAAGGCGCAGAACTATGAACTACTTGATGGTACATTATATCGGCGCTCTTATCTTGGACCGCCCATGAAATGCCTGGATGCTGAAGAAGCAAGCTATGTGATTAGGGAGATTCATGAAGGAATCTGTGGAATACACGCTGGTCCGCGCATGGTGGTTGCCAAGGCAATGAGCTCAGGCTACTATTGGCCAGGCATGTACTTGGATGCGCTAAAAGAAATCCAAAAATGCAAGGCATGTCAGAGCTACGCGCCAAACACCATGCGTCCAAAGAACAACTTGATTCCAGTGACCTCCGCATGGCCTTTCCACAAATGGGCCATTGATATTGTGGGGCCCCTGCCGCAAGCGCAAGGGCGGGTGAAATTTTTGGTAGTGGCGATAGACTATTTCACAAAATGGGTTGAGGCCAAGCCACTAGCAAAAATCACAGCTGAGGCGATTAAGCAATTTATCTGGAGCCACATCATTTGCCGTTTTGGACTTCCTATGGAAATTGTGAGCGACAATGGAAAACAATTCACTGACAGGAAGATATCAAGCTGGCTCAAAGAATTGCACATCAACCAAATCTTCACGTCCGTCTACCACCCTCAGGGGAATGGCCAAGTGGAGCGCGCGAATCAAAGTTTGCTAAATGGGCTGAAGAAAAGGTTGGAGGGAGAATCCCATTCTTGGGTCGAAGAGTTACCTAATGTCCTGTGGGCGCACAGGACATTAAGCAAAACTAGCAATGGCGAATCCCCGTTCAGCCTAACCTATGGGACAGAGGCTATGATCCCAGCAGAAATTGGATGCCCATCCCATAGGGTACTCATGATGAGCAAAACTGATAACGAGCGCGAAAGAAGATTGGACCTTAACTTGCTTGAAGGGCGCAGAGAAACGGCTATCATTAATGAAGCCAGATACAAGAAAAAACTGGAAAAATATTATAATCAGCGCGTTAAAGAGTGCCACTTCAAGAAAAATGATTTTGTCCTTCGAAACAATGAAGCTAGTCGCGCAATACCCCCAGGAAAAATGTCCCCCAATTGGGAGGGACCTTATCAAATTTCAGAAGATTTGGGGAAAGGCGCGTACACTTTAAAAGATTTGAATGGAAAAAAGATACCGCGCGCGTGGAACGCGGCACAACTTAGAAAATGCTTCATGTAAAAAGTTCAAATATGTAATCAAGGCTTTTAAGCCATCATGAATGATGATTCGCGCTATCTTTCAATATTTGTCGCGCTATCTTTCAATATTTGTTCTATCACCTTTGCATACATGTTTCACACTTCCTTTATTAATTTGGAACAATATGACAACACTATATTGACTTCAAAGCAAAATAAAGCGAAGTAAAACATACATGCGCGAGCCTTAGCTCAAACGCGTTAACGAGTCTTAACTCTAAAACGCCAGGGCCTTAGCCCAAACTTACGAGCCTTAGCTCAAACACGTTAATGAGTCTTAACTCTAAAACGTCAGGGCCTTAGCCCAAAACAAAGAGCCTTAGCTCAAAACACTCACAAACATCCATCTTACATCCCGCGCAGCCTGATCATAAAAATCCTTAAACACAACTAAGGCAAAGTACATGCCATATCATGTTAAGGTCTCAGGTCGAGGTCGCGCGCGGAATCATAGTGGATATCTGACTAACACACGCTGACATGTAATGGCTAAACTCTTACTTCCATATAAATACCGCGCGACAACGACGCGCACAAAAGAAATAATGAAAAGTTAGCGCGCCCGTCAGCATGAGCAAGATACTACGAAACCACAAACAAAATAGAACAGAGGTTAAGTGAATAATTTCCTTACAACCTTGTTCTTATTTTAACGTGCAAGCATATCTTATATCTACAAGCAAACATGAAGAGATGAATGGAAATGCGCAAGATGTGAAAAAGAGAAAACAAGTTTCATTCCATTGGTTTGAAATTTACAAGTCTGATGAGTTACAAATTACAAGTATAAAAAATTAAATATGTAAAATTTGATGAAGGGCTTCTCAAGTCTCCACGTCGACGTCAGCCACTTCATCACCTTCATCATCCCCCGCAGCATCTGACGCGGCCTGCTCTTCATCTCCGAACTGACCGTAGTCAAGTTCTTCCTCCTCATTGGAGTCTTCTATCACGACGGTGGCATGAGCAGATTTATTCGCAGCGCCAGAGCCGCTGGCAGGGGCAACATCCCCCGCGCCACCATCATCACCACCAGCCCTCTCGCATTCATCGAGCAACTTCTTTAGCGCGCCGAGGTCGGGCTGGTCAGCAAGCGCAGCTATCTGCAAAATCATTAGAAAAATATTGAGTACAAAACACTTGGAAAAATTAGTCAAGTAAAACTCATTAAGGTCGAGGTACCTGCATAAGGATGGGGATGGGAGTATTCATATACTTTTCCCCCACCGCGGCCATGTCCGCGCAGGCCGCGTCGCTCTTGTAAGGGTACTCGGATGGGTTCTTCTTCAACATGCCATAGTCATACCCATCCGTAAACCCTTCAGCTCGGCCCACCAAGCGCGCGGCGGCATTGCAGTCCATCACAAGGGCCTGAAACTCGGCGGAATATTTCATCGCCAAAGCGCAGCGAGTTATGCCCTGTGACACCAACCATTGGCGATCCTGCGCTAGGCCAGCAACAGACGTCTCGAGGACAGGAACCTGGGAGTTTAATAACTCAACAGTTTCCTTAGTCTTTTGTAGCTCCTCCTTATCAGACGCTGCTGCCGCCAAGATTTTTTCTTTCTCCGCCTGCGCAGCACCAAGTGCTTCCTGGCTGGACGCCGCCGTCGCCAAGGCCTCATCTCTATCGGCCTGCGCGGCCGCCAACTCCCTCTTCAGGCGCGCAACCGCGCTCTCCAGTGATGATTTTTCAGTGATACTCTGGACGATAGCTTGGTCACGCGCCTCAGCCTGCTGTTCCAAGACACGCACTCTACGCGCGTACTTGGCAACTTCGGCCTCCGCCAACTGCTGCTTCTCCCGCGCAGCTTGGTGCTCATGCCCGCGCTTAATATAGGCGGTGTTGGCACTTGCTCTATTTTCGCTGAGCTCCGCCTGGAGTTTCTCAGCTCGTGCGCGAGCATCAGAAAGGTTCCAGGCAGCCACCTTAGCCTCTTGCTGGGCTGCCACAAGAGCATCGCGTACTTTAATATAATCGCGATGAAGCTCTTGGGAGGCAGCAAAGAAGGCTGACCCAGCGAAAATGTGATCGTTGAGCAAGTCAGCGCGAGTGCGCTCCTCCTGATACCTCCTTTCAGTAGGAGGCACGGCATGAGCCCAGAAGTCCTCGCATACGCCCATGGATTGGAAGGAACTTTCTTCATTAATATTCCATCTCGGGCGATAAACGTGGTCACCATCCTACAAAACACAAGAAATGTTCTAAGTCATAAAACATACTTATATGGAGGTACGCGCAACGGAGCAACAAATTAAAACATACATGCGGGGATGAAGCAGAAAAGTCAGCGCCAGCCCCACCAGAAGTATGCGCCGCGAAGACTTGTGGCATCGCAGGGCTGGCGCGGTCTCCCAAGGAGCCCTCAGCTTGAGCCCCCTCATCCTCCTCATCTTCTTGAATAGGCCTCTTCTCCTGCGACCTGGGGGGCTCCAAACCAGCCTCGCGGAGAGGGCTGCGCGTAGGAGGAGGCGAGGGAGGTCTCGACGCCGCCAGTTCGGCGCGCAAAACGGCTTCCTGCTCTTTTGTAACCCCAATAAGGGGAGAATCAGCACTAGCAGGAGCAGGACCAGAACCAGCGGCGCCGCCAACGGCGCCAGGAGTGTCGCCAGCAACTTGTACGCCAGCTACAACTCCTATGAACAAATCAACAAGGAAAAATGGTTTATGACTGAATCCAAAAGAAAAATAAAGAAGACAAGTGTGCAAAACATACCTTGGCGCAATTCTGTTCGCGCGGCGAACATCGCCATAAAATTCATTCTACCCTTTTCAGAGGGTAGAACAGGGGACTCCGAAGCAGCCCCCGGCGCAGCCTCAGCACCTTGTGGCGCCTGTGGCTCATCTCCTACCGTCGCTGGTTCTGCAAACATTCAAAGGAGGAAAGGTTTAATAACAATTCAGCCAGATGAAGATAAATAAAGTATACCTGTTGCAGGCGCGGCACTGCTTCTCTCTTCAGCCGCGCGAAAGGAGGAGGCGACGCCACCATACCTCAAGTGGACAGGAGGTCTGCCCACTCTCACAGGCAGGGAAGCTAAAGAAACCTTTGTGGTAAACACTTGGGTTTCCTTAGGTCCCTTCGTTTGAGCATGGGGATGAGCGACAGGGGTGTCATCTTTCTTCTGTTTCTTACTGGCCCCTGCGCCAGATTTCCCCTTAGCTTTGCGCTTTAGTAGGGGCGCCTCCTCTTCCTCCTCCTCCTCTTCCGCGAGCTCTAGCTCGTAGTTTTCAAGCGCATCTACAAAAACAACCAACAGAACTGTTAATAAACTTGGGTATTCTAAAGGAATGAGCATAAGTGCGAAGGCTTACCAGGCGCGTCACTGTCAAAGTCAAATTCCAGATCCACTGGGATGAACATGTCATCGAAGCGATCTGGGAAACCAACTTCCCCAGCGCCAAGCGCGACGGAGCCACCCTCCACTTGTTCATCATAAGCGGCAAGGACATAATCCTTGGTGACTGCGCAAAAACAAATCAAGTGATATCAGCAAAAGAATTATGTTCGCGCAGAAAAAATAAATAAACCAATGAAATAAACTTACACAACCCGTCGACTTGGATAACGGGCTCAAGCGCGCTATCGGCCCAAAGCTTACTCATGCCGACCCCAACCAACGCCTCCTCGCAAATTTTCTTCGCGGGGGATGGTTCGGCGGTCAGTTTCTTAACCCAGGCGCCAGTTGGGTTCTTGAGGACACCCTCATCCGCAGGCGCAGAAGAGATAGAGCGCATGGTCATACGGATGGGGATCACACCAGCCCTTATGTAAAAGAACCTCTCAGACCAGTCATGAAGGCTCTTGAATGAAACAGTGGAGCACTTCACCTTCTGACTGCGAGGAATGAAAGAGATCCAATTGTCCTGGATCTTGGGCTTGTAAAAATATTGAAAGCGCCGAGGAGTGGGTTCCTCGCGCTGGGATTTGCACATGAACTCAAAATGAGTCACGCGCACGAGTCCAAACGGATGGACTTGGGATATATGAATCCCATAGAACTTCAGCAGTGCACCCACAAACCTTGTCATCGGGAGACGAAGGTTGCAGTGGGTGAAAAAGTGGCTATATAGGGAAATATAGCCGGCAGGTGGGTCCGCCGCCGTTTGCCCGGACCTAGGCAACATGCAGCCAAACAGGGTGGGAAAGCCCTGAGAGGCGATGAGGTTGTCGAGATCGGCCTGCTTCAATTTGCAGAGGATTTCATTCCACCTTTTGGTGGCCTTGGTCCTCCCTACTTCCTCCGATGTGGTCTCAACAACCCTCTTCCCTTTCCCCTTTTGCTTCAATGTCGACATCACCACAGATTTCACACGGCGTCTTCGAGAGGCAACAGAGGTGATTGAGGGGCTAGACGAGTCTGAACTATCAGACATACAAATGCAGCAGCAGATAATCGAGAAATCGAACAGATGAAAACACTCAATTCAGAATATGAAAGGCAGAAACTGGAAAATTATCAACAATGAAGATGAAGATAAAAAATTTCCTAAGGGCCTCCTTTTATAGGCCCAGGAGAGAGAAATGTGGCAGCTGATCGGATTTCACGCGCCCCCACTCGCGGGTGCAAGCTAACGAGGGCGCGACACGTGTCCCTAACACTGTTGAGGGGACATAAAATCGTAACCGACCTGCCACGGAGCAGAGACGTGCCCCCACTCGCAGGTGCTAACCAATGCGAGCGCGACACGTGTTCAAGACAGCTGTGTGAGGGGACGTGAAAGGCAACTGTAGCACCTCGAGCACACGAAACGTCTGACATGTTTACGGCGCACGTCACCACCAACTAACCACGTGTTCGACCCGTCGTTTTCAACCCTTCGTTTTCAACCAAATGGACAGAACGTCGCGCAACGATGGAAGCAACCAGGAAAACGACAAAACCCCATTTAAAGACAAAAATCAGTAAGTCTAATATCCATCTTACCGCGCTCGCGCGAGATAAGACACACATTAGACTGGGGGGGCTTGAAGAGGTATGTACCCGCCTCAACACCGAGCAAGGCGGGTCAACCCACAAGATAAAGACATTATGAGACACAAAGCCAAAACCTATGCGCATGGCGCATACAAAACATCCTCAGGCATCATATGCCCAGGCACACATATGCTCGCGCATCACATATGCGCGCGTCGCATCAGCGCGCGGCGCATATCACATGCTCGTGCATATCACATCTGCCCAGACACACATGCTCGCGCATCACATATGTGCGCAGCGCATCAGCGCGCGGCGCATATCACATGCTCATGCATATCACATCTGCGCGTAAGAATAAAGGGAAGATCTCGCGCATCCTCAGGATGGGCGCATATCACACGTGCGCATAATCAACCTCGTCCTTATCCCAATCAGGATTAGGGCAACCTTGATTGTGCACGTCAGACAACCTTCCAGAAGGCATCTTTTTAAGGAGAAAGAATATGCTGATGTTGATAGCTGCCAAATGAAAGGTCGACAACTCAGCATGACACATGTGTTACCACGTGATTACAACCAACGAGAAAGCGCCAGGTGTCCCAGAGGACACGTGGCGCAGTGCGATTGGAGGAAGCCAACGAGGTTGAGCCCAACCGGTGGTAACCCTAGCACTATAAATACAGCATCAACTCCACTTTGATGACACATTCATACTCAATCATTGACAGTTACAAGCAGTGATCACACATTCAATCATATTGAATCATATTCATTCACAGTCAGTTACATACAATCACACAGTCTCACAACCGTAGGGTATTGAGCAATTAAGCAAATACCCTTGAGATTCTCTGACACATTATTATCTTCTCCACAAATATACTGATTCTCACGCCGGAGGGTTACCCCAAAGAGGACCCCTCTGTCCCTTTCTGAGGGGTAAGTAACGGCGCTGTTCATTTTGTAGGTGGAAGAACACTGATCCAGAAGAACCGTCGGTGAAATAGTATAATCACACCCGAGGAAACTAGATCTGCTACCAGTGAGTAAATCCACGTTTCTTCATACATGAAACCATTTGAAGGAATTGAAACCTAGGGTTTGGTTAGGAAGATGACGAATATGAACATGCTTTTATATTTATTTTGTTTCTGTAACTTAATCAAATTCATAAACTAGTCTGGTGGTTAAGCAACTGGTTCATTAAAAAGAAGATCCGGGTTCGAATCCGGGTCATTGCAATTTTTTTTGGTATTTTTTTTAACCATTTTACTTATTATTTAAACATCATAATAAATTAAATAAAATTATTTTAAGCTAAATAAAAATTATTAAGAATTATATTTTATTTTCACCCAAAAACCAACTAAATCTTTTTGAAAACCCATCAATATTATTTTATAGTTCCTTTTTCATTAACTTTATAACTTTAAAATCCGTTAGTTTTTAATCCAATAACATAATCATTTTTTAGATGAAATCACAACGTTAAAATCCGGACTTTGTAAAGACCAATAAAATCGCCATATTGATAACAAGTTATTAAATGAAATAATATTTACACTAATATTATAATTCTTTCTCGTTAAATCGTTAATATTAGTTTCAATAAACTTTAATTCGTTAATGTTAGTTCATTAGCTTATAAATCATTAAACTTTAAATCATTTGTTAAAAATTTGCTAGCTTATATTTAGTTAACCGAAATCCGATTGTTAACCTATATTTCATTAAAAGTAGCTTTACGTTTCGTTAGCTTTTAAATTCTTAAACTTAAATTCGTTAGCTTAAATATTCTTCGAGATATGATTACCATTTAAAATCCGTACCTTGTAATATTGTAACTCTCATATTAGTGTTAAAAGTTATAATATTAAAATAATATAATATTATAATGCCATAAACTAAAATAATGCATTGTCCCGTTAACCAAATATATATAACATTTTCAATCCAGATAGATTAGTGTTTAAATTCCATATTTATTTTTATAGTTCGTGTGGATTGTTCGTCTCGGTTTCTTTGACGCATTTTCGGATTTCTTTTCTCGTTTATCATCGATTGCGATGGTGAGTTCTTCATAACCTCATTTTTAACGCTTTATAATGTTTTGGGGTGTAGCACGTCACAAGTTTTCTTTCGTTAGTTATGCGCTTGTTTACAAACTGATTCACTTATATCGTACATGTTAATATTATTCGTGCATATTGTTTATGATTATACGTGAACTTGCTTGTAACGTGTTTATTGTTTTATTGGTGGAAGTTACGCAAACGCAAACGCACACACATAGTGGGAGGGTCCGACGGGACGTACCCGCGCCGTCTAACGTTACGACTTCGGTTGTTTACGTAACGTGGTTCTCATTTCCCCGACTTCAACGGCTTCGGCTAAATGAACGGGAGGACGACACTATTTGATTTCATTTACTTTACGCTTGAATAGTTATTGCATGATGATCGTTGAATCGTGCGTTTATATATATATATATATATATATATATATATATATATATATACGCAAAAACTTATGAAAACTCACCAACATGTGTTGTTGACAAAATATATTATTTTCACGTGCTACAGGTTGATACGATGAAGTGCCAGGACAAGAAAACTAGTTATGCCTTAGGATTATTTCAATGAATGATATTTGCTTCATTTAGATTTAATCTTATTTGTCTTATTATCAGACTATTTGTGTACTTGCGAAGTTATGGAATATAAATAAATATATTGACACTATTAATAGTGTTACAAGCTTATGAGTGATCTGTACGTTACACCCGGGCGTATTTCGCTTAAAGCCGGGGTGTTACACTTGCTACGTACATGCACTTTATAATCTATATGGGTATTGAGATTTTGAAATCTTGTATTTGACTTGTATAGCTTGGAGCTATTTTCTATATGACCTCCTAGAAAATATCCTCCAAAAGAACTAAAACTACCCACTTGAAAATAAACTCATGTAGCACATAAATTATTTAACTTTGTCAGAACTAACTTACTCTATTTGTTTTCCCCCTTCAAGCGTCATGCTACTACGCTGATCTGTGTGTTTTTTATAAATTTAGTTTTTTTAGTGCAAAATATACGAAAGTAGAAACAGAAGTGTTTGAAATGTGAAAATCTATAAGTCAAAGAACTTGACATAAAAAGATGGGTTCATATGTATCCCGTCCACTGGTCACAATGAATGGGATTGTTCACAAAATCGTCCTCTATGAAAAAGAAAACAAGAAAACGGGAAAAAAAATGAAAAGAAAAGGAGAAAGTTGGGCATATATTTAATGCCAATATATCAATGATTAAGTCAATCTCCTTATTACGATTTCTACACATAAATTTGCTTACAAGTTTATATTATTTTATGTATACAGTATACACACACGAAGTATTTGTACAAAACGTTTTTGGTATGTAAATTTACTTAAAATTTTATACTAGTTATATATACACACATGCCCATACACACACGAAGTGATAGTACGAAACGTTTTTAGCCTGCGAAATGTAAAAGTCACCAGACGCGACACATTTTTTAGTGATGAGAGATCGAGGTATATATTGATAAAGCTGCGTACCATAGTTATGTAAAAATTACGAAAACTATATAAATAATTACGTACAATATTACGTAACATATTATATATAATTACACAAGATGTGTAAAAAATTTAAAAATTATGCAAAGCTTTATAACTAATAACACAACATATATACAACCTCATATAAATAGATACACAGCGGTATGATGTAATATTATGCTTAAATTAAAGACTATATAATGTACGATTTTATGATATAATTAAAAGTTAACGAAATTATAAAAGTTATATGTGTTAAAAAAATATGAAAATAGATAAAACGTCATTGTGTTTCTTTTTATTTTTATTTATTTTCCTATTTTGTCTTTTTAATAATAACTCATCCTTATTTAATTAAAAAACTCATGCTTATTTAATTATGAAATTGTGTACTGTCTCCCATTTGTAGTTTGTACGAATAAAAACACACTTGTAATTTGATTATTGGTATATAAATATCATTGGTGTATAACATCATCATCATCATCATCATCATACTCAGTATATCCCACTAATAGCAAAGCTATAGTAGGGTCTGAGGAGGGTAAGATGTAGACAGCCTTACCTCTACCCCATAAGGATGGAGAGGCTGCTTCCGGTGAGACCCCCGGCTCGATAGTAGTTTTGCATCAAGCCTTGGACATAAGGCACATAGCACTCAATCATCGGGACACCGGCTGATCGGTGCATGTACCCTTGTCTTTCGGTTATCAACGCCACTACATGATGCCTGATTAACCGTCCGTCACTTTTAACGTTATTTTCACGAGATTAGTAAAATAACGTCAAAATTAGTGCAATTTTACTTTTGCCCACCCGAGGGTTCACACATATATACATCATATGTGCGCACCGCAAGCAGGGCTATGTATAACATTGTCATAATAATAATATTTCTAGTCAATTTAGTGTATGATCTTTATAAGAATCGAGTATTAATTTTACAGTTTACACACAACAGATTAATAAAAATAACAGTAACAATAATTTCATTAATATGATCAAGCAGCTTCTGTTAAAAATATTAAAATTTAATTTAATTTGTTTATCAGCAAATATAAACTCAAACAAAATTTATTACACAACAAAACATTCACACTAATGCTAGCTTTAGAATGGTACAAACAATCAAATGGGTTTGGCATTTCTTAAAAGGAAAAAAAAAGGACAAAGACTAACTAAAGTTCTTATTAAATATTCAAACAACTATTTATTTGTTTATACATAAATATTATTTTGTCAAAATGATTCCATGTGCAGTGCAAGGCTCATGAATCTTGCTCGTCCTTTTAAAATTTATTATATTACATTTTAGAACGCGTTTTTAGTTTTGTTTTCTTCTTTGGAATTATTAACGTCTTCTTATATCAAAAATTCAAAATAATAATAATAAAATAAATATTTACTCTTAAGAGTTAGGCTGAGGGGTGCGGAGCGCGAGAAGGGGCGCGAAAGCCCTTCCGCTCGCGCCCCGGGGCGCGAGCACCACACCACCGAGGCGCGAGAGGGGCGCGAGCACGCAGACCAAGGCAGGCGCAAGGGGGATCACGGCTGAAAAAGGGCGTAAAGTGGCTTGGGAATTCGTGCATAGCCGTTGGGGCTTTAATAAATAGAGCCGTTGGCTCTTTAAGGTTATTAAAAAAAAATTTTTTTCCCTATATAAACCAATATCAACCCAATATCACATACCACACCCAAAATCACATAAAATACTTACCACAACCTCAAAAAAACCCAATAAATTCAACAAAAACCGGCTGAGGGGGAAGCCGTAAACATCAACGATCTTGTTGAATCCCTCAATAAATTCAACAAAACCATGGAGGTGGTCTCTAATGACAAAAAGGAAAAAAAAAGAATGAGAGATTTGGACTTCCTTACAAGAGACTTCAGTAACCTAAATCCGGTCGACCAAATGCTGATGGAAAAACAAAAGGAACGTATCCGGAAGAGGTTGATCGAAGAAGACCAAGCCGAAGAATAAGAATAATGTTTTTTTTTAGTACTTTAATTTTTTTTTTAGATATTAATGTGTTTTTTTAATTAATGTGTGTTTTTTAAATAATTTATGAGTTTTTTTAATAATACGTTTTTTTAATACATTTATAAAAAAATAAAAAAAAAACCACTCGCGCCCCCTCTCGCGCCCCTCCACACCATGTCCCGGGGCGCGAGCACCACAACCAACACCCATCTTATCAAGTTTCTCTCTCTGCCACACGTCACAATATTATTGGCTGGCGCCCCCACTCGCGGCCCCCACACCCCTCAGCCTTAGGACTTATGTTTTATGATGGAGATTAGTTAATACAAAAAGTAATGTCACCTCACTCACCTCACTATCATGTAAACAGTGGGAAATATAAGCTAACTAACATTAAAAAAAAGTATAATAGAGGGGTTAGGTAACCAAAAATGAATCATTTTACAATTATTATTTTCTTTTCTTTTTATTTTTGTCTAAATTAACATAATACATTATATAAATAAGAAAAAGGATCGCGTATATTAATTTTTATAATTAAAGTAAAAATCAATTAAGATAAAAATTAAAATACTATTTAACTTATTCATCATCATATGCATTGTTACAGTCTTTTTTGTTATCATCTTCATAGTCATTATTTAAACCGTTGAAACCATCACCTTTTATTTCAAATCTGAATCATGTAAATTTTCTTGTGAGAATTCCATGTTGTTTTATATATTTGTGAGTATTTGGAAAGAAGAATGAGAGTGTTTTATATACAATGTAGAGAGATATATTTGTCTAAATTGTTAAAAAAAAAAAAGGTTTTTTTATTTATTGAAATATAGGAAACACAATCAATCAATGCCTCCTTTTCGAAGAATGTGGAAGAGTAGCGCCATTTCTTTGGCGTGTAGGTCCATATTTTTTTAGGAGATATGGTGTTTTGGCTGTTGGTGCATGCCAAAGTGGCATATTAACGCTTAAAAGGTCCAGGATGACACTTAGACTTTCTGTTGTAAAGAGAAAACGAATGCGCTATAAGTCCAGTTAACATTAAATAGAGCCGTTATCCTACAACACACTAATTAACGTGATGGCACCAACCCCTTTTTTGCCTTCCAACACCATTCCAGTAACGGCACCATCTCCTTTTAGTGGGTGAGGTCCACTTCAAACTCACCAATCATATCCAAACACACACACACATTTATTTATTTTTTATATTTTTTTCTTTCGTTTTAATATATTAGTTAAACCAAGTTAACCCACAACATACTAGTTAAGTTAAAACTTCGCTGCCAGTGACGTAGCTTGATAACCTGATGAAATTGTCTCAATTTAACGGAACATAAAACGTATTTTAACAACTTTCATTTGATCAAGCAGGCTTTGTCAATGTTGCTCGTTCCTCTTCAAGCAGGTAAAGTTGTCCTTAAGTTATCTCGAGTAGAGAATATAGTCTCTTTTTCTTTCATCATACTCTTTTATGTAGTCACCTGTTACCATTACACCATATTATCATTCATCATCGTACCGTTAATGAAACCACAAAATCCCACATCACATGCCATCTCTTAACTACAATACAAATATGATACAAGTACATAGAAACATGGTTAAAACCTACCTTTTCAATCCAACTTTCTCATTCACAAAATCAATCACCATTAAATAAATAAATGCCTATGGAGATGAATTCACAAAAAAGAAATCTTGAAACCTTAGTAAAAAACAAAGGGGCATTATTGTCAATCTTTGAAATGAGTAGTGTAAGAGAGTAGTAGCAAGGGTTCCTTCTAATCAAACAAATAAGTCTTTCTTCCAAGCAAACAAGCAAACAAACAAACCCTCCTTTCTTTCTTTCTTTCTTTCTTTCTTTCGCTTTCTCTCTCATGATCACCATGTTCATACACCGTCATATCGGCTGCACGAAATACTAACTTTCTTTTTTACTTTTAGTCCAAAAAACCAAACCCCTTTTGAATCCAATTCAATTCAATCTTCTAGGGTTTCTGATCTCCCAAGGCACATTCTACTTTCACCTCTTTACTTAGATTCCAATACTGTTACAAAAGTTTTGATTTTGGACCTTAATTTGCTCTAATTATTGCTTGATTCGAATGGGTATTTTCGATTTGGGTTTAAAACCTTCGGTTTTTATGTTAAATCGCCGATCTTGATTACTGTTGCAGGTTTTAGGTCAATGTTTCATGAAATCAAGTTGTATTTTGCTTTAGTTTTAAAATAAAAATATTCATTTCTTCATTTCAATCCAATAATGCCAAATTCATGCTTCAGATTTGCTGATGCTTAATCTGCATTTAACCATATGGGTTGATTTGAATCTTATGTTTTGTTTGTTGTATAGGCCGAGTATTACGAAAAATGAGTTCCCGGTTTCCGTCTCATCAGTTAAACAATGGTTTATATGTTTCGGGCCGGCCCGAACAGCCGAAAGAACGGGCTCCCACCATGTCCTCCACTGCAGTCCCATACACGGGTGGTGACATCAAAAAATCGGGTGAGCTCGGAAAAATGTTTGATGTGGACAACACTGGTTCGAGACCAAGAAAATCTGGCCCGATAGCAAATGCCCCGTTAAGAACCGGGTCGTTCGGTGGTGGGGGCTCGTCCGGGGCGGGGGCGGGTTCATCTTCAACGAAGAAAACTAGTTCCGGGCCTTTGAATAAGCATGGTGAGCCCATTAGGAAGTCGTCTGGCCCGCAAGGTGGTTCCCGACACAACTCGGGACCTATCCCCCCGGTTCTCCCGACCACCGGGCTTATTACATCTGGACCGCTTAACTCAGCTGGTGCACCCCGAAGGGGGTCGGGCCCAAATGATGGTGCAGGGTCGGGTAAACCACAACCCACGATGGCTAAAAATCCAGCGGTTACTTACCTGCGCCAGGGGGATGATGGCTTGGGTTTCAGTTTGGGTGGATGCTGGGGAGGAAGTTCTATGGCTGATTATATTGACGCGTATCCGGATGCGGAACTTAGAACCGCGAAAAATGGGCAGTTTGTGAAGGTTTCAGGGGTATGTTGATTTACTTTGTATAAGATATAAGTAAATTACTTAAACTGAATGTAGTTTTATATGTTACTAAAATAAGTAGAAAGCTTACCTTTTTGTTATAGTCTTAAATCTTAACTGCGAATTAATATTATTAAGAGTTTAAGTTCTTTTTTTGTCCGTGTGTTTTGGCGATTTTAACTAGTTCAGTCAAAAATTGTAACATTTAACCCTTTGAGTCCACCATGGTTTCGTTTCTTTAACTCTTTTGAGTTCATAACACTAACTTTGCTAGATTTTTAATAGTCGGTTTAAATGAAATGACCTAAATACTCCTATTATTAAGTTTTTTTTGGACTGAACAAGTTAAAATGGCTAGATTATAGGGGAGAAAATCTAACTTCACACACACACACACGCACACATATAAGAGTTAAGTTTGATTTTTGTCCTAATGATTTAGTTTTTTTAACCAGTTCAGTCCAAAAGAGTTTAATGAAGAGGGGTATTTTGGTCATATCATCAAAACTAACAAAATAAATCTAACAGAGTTAGTGTTCGGGACAGGAATGGTTAAATGAAACCACAGTGACTCCAAAGGGTAGGTTTATAGCCAAACCACAGGGACGGAGAAAAAAACGTTAAACTCTATTATTAATGAATTGATACTGTTGATAGGGTGCATCTCATGAAAATAGAAATATATTATATGATCTTGAAATAATGTTGCATATTATTATATAGACACGTCTACTGATCGTGAAAATTTTGATTTCTTGAAGGTGGTTACTTGTGGAAATGTTCCTCTAGAATCATCATTCCAGCGGGTTCCCAGATGCGTTTATACATCCACGCGTTTATATGAATATCGTGGGTGGGGTTCAAAACCTGCAAATCCTACGCACCGTCGATTTACCTGGGGTCTGCGATCAATGGAGGTGAGGCATTTGATTAATAATAATAATTTAATAAAATGATAATAATATATTCAGGTTTTGAGGCTGTCATCTCAAAAAAGTAACAAACTAACATGTGTTTGCTATTTGTTTTAATGTGATGCTTCATAAACTGACTGTCATGTTTGCTTGCATTGTAAACCATTAATCATTGATCAATTATACAAGCTTGTTAGTTTTGTAGGCCATAAATCTATCTTATTTTCTTTTTAAGATTCGCACGTGTATATGGCTTTTACATAAAGCAAATATGATCCAATGGGCTCAATAATACTCACTATTGTCCAAAAAGAAGACATGCATTTTGACTTTTATTAAAATCTTCATGAAGATTTCTTCATTAAGATGTATTTGCGTAAATATATATGCAGAGGCAAGTGGCAGATTTTTATATATCTGATTTCCAATCTGGATTAAGGGCATTAGTCAAGACAGGTTATGGGGTCCGTGTGACGCCGTATGTTGACGAATCTACCATCATAGAAGTTGACCAGTCAAACATAGATTCATCACCACAATTCATCAGATGGTTGAGTGAAAGAAACATCACTAGTGATGATCGCCCGATGCGCCTCAAAGAAGGGTATGTAAATAAAAATTTAACTCAAAATCCTTCTTTTCAATTCCTTATAAGTTTTTAATTACTTATATTTTGATGTTTACTTGAAATAATACTAATAATATTCAGGTATATTAAAGAGGGTAGTACCGTAAGTGTGATGGGGGTCGTTCAACGACTCAACAACGTGTTGATGATCGTTCCGCCATCTGAACCGGTCCCAACGGAATGTCAGTGGGCCCGGTGCCTTCTTCCCTCGAGTCTGGAGGGAATTGTTTTAAGGGGTGAAGACACTTCAAATCTTGATGTTATTCCTGTTTAAGGTTTTGGAAAGTGAAATTTGGCGGGAAGCGCACATGCCGACTATGTTAAAATAGTTGTACAGTCTGTTTGTTTTTGTTTTTATGACAGTAATGGTGTTGTGTGATAATGGTGGGGATAAAAATGGTAACTTTAGAAGAGTTTACTTTTCTGTTTAAGATTTTCTTCTTCTTCTTTATAGTAATTTACAACGAAAGCATAGTTATATAGTATTTCATGGATTTGTTTGTCCCATTACTGTTTGGTTGCTTTTAGTATGCATGCGTGATTCATATCTTTTTAATTCATCAAGAAAGCGTAATTTTGTTAGTCGTGTCTTTGATTGACTACTGGCGGACCCATGATTTTTATCTTAGTATTGTGGTTTTTTGAAAATGCGAACTTGCTGGTGTGAAACTCCTGAAATTATTTTACGCACCAATATTTTGTTTCTCTTAACTCATGCAACCTAATGTTTGTATTAAACATTTAAACATCATTAAATAGTATTATGAAGTTGTTAGAAAATTGGTAGCTTCAAATGCTTTATTAGGGCAAGAGGGCGTTCATCAAGTACCCAAGTTAGGTTGGGTACCCTAAGCGGGTACAGACTCCTGCCTCTCCTTAGGGTGGTGGCAATCGGGTCATAGTCATCGATTAGAGAATATGAGAGAGAATGTGTAAGTGGGTTTTCGATTATTATCTAACCAATTATCATCTTTATAGAAAAATATTTCTTTTTCTAAAAAAGAGAAAGCTCTTAACATTAGCGTGTTTTAGGGTAGTTGATAATACAAATAACACGACAGTACGTGTTGGATTGGCGCAATGTTGATAAACTATGCTATTGATTCCTTCATCGCATATTTAATCATTATATAGAACCTAAAGGTAACAACCTTGAAGCAAAATTATTATGGAATAAATAATAAAATAATGGCATCGAAGGATTTTTTTCAAACATCATGAAACCTTAGCGATTTGACGGTGGAAGATACGTAGCAACAACCATTTAATCATGAATTCATAATTACAATGAAAGCGAATATATTCACGTTGAACCTTGATGCATGCAATACTATATACTGTGTACATGTATGTATGTGTCGGTGTATATATTTATATATTTTTAACTCTAATATTTTGTTTTTTATGATATTTGTCGGCAATTAGGAATTCTAAAAAAAAAAAAAAAAGCTCCGTCGAAGAGTTAACAAAACAGTATAGTTAAATAGTTACCAAGAAATTAGTAATAAAATTTATAAAAACGAACTGAAGGATAAAAATTTATATTTTAAAAATTCAAAAGGTTAATAAACGTGAAGAGATGTAGTGTCGAACTTCATTATACTGACCAATTTTTTCCTATGGTATATATCTTGGCCATCAGGTCAGAGTCAGTCGAGCATACCCACAGTGATTCATCTATGTGACAAGTTATGTGGAGTGCATGTTAAAATTTAAATGACTAGCAAACACATCTTTGTCACAATCACCTATGATTACACCCTAGGCAGGGTCCACTGCCCTTGACAGTTGACAATGGCAACGACAAATCACCAAATCTGATAATGCATGCCAACAATGCTACTACACTCTTTCTTTCTCTCTTAAATACTTGATTATTATGTAGTCACACATTCTGTCATATTGGGGTGGTCAAGAAGACATGTCTTCCTTCGAGATCTGACGATGCTAATGCCTAACGGTGATCTGTTTTGCAAATTAACCAAGTTGGCTTAGTCACGCTCGTTCAGGGTTATCCCCTATCGCGGAGATCCCATTGTAGTTGGTAATTTGCATCTTCAAAACGCTTATTAAGAAATTAAAAATGAAAGCGACAGAAGTTGATAATATGTCGCTAAAACTTAGAAGTTTAGAAAGGCTAAGAACAAATAATTAATATTTCTTTTCTCTGACCGATGGCTGATGTATGTATTGGAAATGTGGTTTTCTCAAATATAAATGAAATAAAACTCCTTTAATTATTTGTAAATGATAATAAAATTGAATATTGATTACAAAAGGAATTTAAAAAAAAAATGCAAAACAAGAATTACATAGGCGTAAAGTGATTCAAACCGGTCTCATAGACGTTATTTTCTCGTAGTATCTTCAGCTTCAAGAATTTAGCAATCTAAACCGTTATCGTTACCTAAGGAATTTGTTTATCAATCTTTTAAAATAAATTTCACATGCCCTCTACAATGAACATGCATGTCTGGCCCACTCAGAAAATGCTTTAAATTTTTTTATATATTTTTCATGTATATAACTTTTTTGTTTATACAAACATTTAAATAGTTAAAACTCACTTTCTTCAAGCCCATCAATATTCACCGTTTGTGGTCTAGTGATAGAAGGTTTGGGTTCTGATGCTAGGCTGTCGCTATCTAGTAAAAACCAATTAAATTCAGTTTCTAATCACCTAAGCAAACTAGGGTAAGTATGGTGTCGAACCAAAAGGAGTATGTGGTCAGTGTAACATGTAACAGATTTCTAATATTATGAAGTAATAGCTAATAGTGCTAATCACACAAGCAAACGAATTGAGTTTAATAATGATTAATCAACTTAACAAATTCAAGCAATAAACAAAGGCAAATCACACCCGGGATTCAAGTATGCAACTAAACAGTAATCTCATGCAACTTAACAGATTAACTACATTGGTCACATACAGATTGCTTAACGAGCTAAACCATAGGCATCAACAATCGTTCACACACGGTCTGCCAGTGTGACTCAACTAAGGGCAATTGTATGCGTCATTGGAATCAACTAATCAAACAACCCTACAAGCAATTATTATACTAACTGGAAAACGAATCGTTCTGATCGACATAAACCTAAACCGACTAAATGCACAGCAATACTAAACATCAATACTCATAGATTAACCAATAACAATTACAAATCATTTTGTTCTAATACATGAGAAAAATACTTAAAGTTTAAAAACTATACATCCAGGGTATGATTCGAGAAGATTAGCCGCGTCTCGTCATCTCTAGATCTTCGATTCTGATGATATGGAACATGCGATTGATCTCGGGATGAATGGAATTGATGGAAAAGCCTCTCTATGCCTTAGAAACTGCATGGAAGAAGTTAGATATCGAATAGGGTCGTCAAAATGAGTTATAAATTAAAACCCTAACTTTACCGTCTGTGCCCGCGATGGGGTCTTCACTGGTCCATCGCGTACCGCGATGGACCAAAGTCGACATTAATATTATTTAATTGCCATCACGATACGCGATGGCCTTCTGTCCATCCCATCGCGTATCGCGATGGGTTCCTTCAACAACTGCCATAATTTCTCATCTCGATTCACGTGTTGGACATCCCGAGTCTTCATCCTATGCTCGTACAGGTCCAAATTAACGACTTTAAACACCCATGACCAGAAATGCAATAAGCACGTATGAAGTATCGGAGTTCCTAAAATAAACAACTAAAACTAATAAAATAACAAACCGAAATATATACAAACTGACCGAACATCAGGTTCTCAGTGGAAACCCAAGTTTAGTCTCCACTTGTGTCACTTTTGATGGATTAAGGCAATAAAGGATTTGGCTAGGCCTTGTGCAATGTTGCCAGCTTTTCGTCCTGAGCCCACCCGGGTTTTTGTCTCACCGTGTGTTACACCTGAGAGTTATCTCTTGTGGTGACACAACTGCCAAGTGGCAGCCGGTGGTATGGTTTCCTGAAGAAACACCCAAGCCAAACTCTAAAGTCAGTGTGGACCCGGTTAAAACGACATAGTCTGCCCAAAGTAGATAACGAAACTCTCCAAATTTAAAAAATCCGATAGCCTACACATAAGAAAGTTGTCGTTTAAAAAAAGTTATTCAAACCCACAACTTTCATATTCAGTTTAGGGGCCCATATAAACATATAAACCCAATTCTCATTTAATAAAAGAAAACCCAAAAATGTCTTAAACTTAAACTTATTTAAAAACACAGAGATAATATTTGGTTTATGTTTTATAAGCCCATTTTTTTATATGAGTTACTGAGTTTATATTTTAGCAATTCGTTTTATCTGCTAGCTCAGGACCCATAACTCTCACCAATTCTCATAGACAGTGTTCCCCAGGATACAACCGCCGGAGAAGTAGTTGTACCGCCAAAGATGGGCTCCCTTATCAAAGTAGCATATGCTTCTAGGTGTTTAGTAGTTTATGAAAAAAAATAGTTGAAAAGAATGACAAAAGATTACTTTTCTTTTTAACTTTCTGAAAATTTTGAGTGGCCCGCCTTCCTCAATTTTTTCGTGAGGTCTCTATCTTCTCTCTAAACAAAAAGTTCAATGCCCAAGTTATTGTAAATTTAAAAATAAATTTCACGTGTTGGACATCCCGAGTCTTCATCCTATGCTCGTACAGGTCCAAATTAACGACTTTAAACACCCATGACCAGAAATGCAATAAGCACGTATGAAGTATCGGAGTTCCTAAAATAAACAACTAAAACTAATAAAATAACAAACCGAAATATATACAAACTGACCGAACATCAGGTTCTCAGTGGAAACCCAAGTTTAGTCTCCACTTGTGTCACTTTTGATGGATTAAGGCAATAAAGGATTTGGCTAGGCCTTGTGCAATGTTGCCAGCTTTTCGTCCTGAGCCCACCCGGGTTTTTGTCTCACCGTGTGTTACACCTGAGAGTTATCTCTTGTGGTGACACAACTGCCAAGTGGCAGCCGGTGGTATGGTTTCCTGAAGAAACACCCAAGCCAAACTCTAAAGTCAGTGTGGACCCGGTTAAAACGACATAGTCTGCCCAAAGTAGATAACGAAACTCTCCAAATTTAAAAAATCCGATAGCCTACACATAAGAAAGTTGTCGTTTAAAAAAAGTTATTCAAACCCACAACTTTCATATTCAGTTTAGGGGCCCATATAAACATATAAACCCAATTCTCATTTAATAAAAGAAAACCCAAAAATGTCTTAAACTTAAACTTATTTAAAAACACAGAGATAATATTTGGTTTATGTTTTATAAGCCCATTTTTTTATATGAGTTACTGAGTTTATATTTTAGCAATTCGTTTTATCTGCTAGCTCAGGACCCATAACTCTCACCAATTCTCATAGACAGTGTTCCCCAGGATACAACCGCCGGAGAAGTAGTTGTACCGCCAAAGATGGGCTCCCTTATCAAAGTAGCATATGCTTCTAGGTGTTTAGTAGTTTATGAAAAAAAAATAGTTGAAAAGAATGACAAAAGATTACTTTTCTTTTTAACTTTCTGAAAATTTTGAGTGGCCCGCCTTCCTCAATTTTTTCGTGAGGTCTCTATCTTCTCTCAAAACAAAAAGTTCAATGCCCAAGTTATTGTAAATTTAAAAATAAATTTCAACAAGCAGTAGTCTAGTCTAAGAACAACTAGATTTTTTTTTCAAGCAACTTTTTTGATTGTTTACAAAATTATAAATTGGCGATACGGTAATAGAGTTGGTAACACCTGTTTTTGAGAAAGGAGAATAGGAACGAAAAAAATAAATAAATACTAAATGGAATTGCACTAGAAAAAATAGATTTTTCTTTCTCTATATAGAGATATAATTCTTGTCATGATTCGCAAACTAATCCAACGTCTAATTGAATAACTGGATTTCATAATTGAAACCGTTAGGTTGAAATATCTATTTCTATTTATATTGTTACAAGAAACATTGTATTCAAGGATTAAGTTATTACTTAACAAAGAAGAATTTAAATTATTAAAAGGTAAGATGAATTCAGAAGCAATATATATATAGCAGACAGAATTCCAGTGCCTAATAGGGACCCTACGGACCCTACAACGGATTTAATTTTATATCTATCTATCCTACAAACATATCAAGAAAAAGAATATATGCAAGTAATCCAATATATTATTCCTCGAAATTGTAATTGCATTTGATCCCGAGAAGGCGAGAACTTGAATACCTTATCTATATATTTCATATTCCGTTACTTGATAAGTTTAATTTACCTGAATGCTAAATGAATTCATAAAAGTAATATAAAACCGGTCTCAAAAATCCTTTAATACAAAATCTTTTTATAAAACATTTTCCCAAAAACCTTGAAACAAACATATCATACATCATCCGGTGTACAATGCGCTACACACATAAAATCAAAGTTGCGCACAACTAGCGTATGGTTGGTGTATGACAGTTGGGTTCAATGTCATTTATACAAGCCTTCATATGCACCCGCTTTTTATGGTTCAACTCAATTCAAACACATCTAAAGGTTGGGAACACCCGATACGGTGGTTATGGACCAAGAGATGTCAAAAACACTACATAAACCAAGAATTGCACAGGAGTATTGTTTCACCTATAACTCCAAAACCCAAATTCATTAGTATCTATCATAGGTGAAAGGAATGGATTCTAATGGTTTCTATTCAACATGTACAATGATTCTAAGTTATCATTTGATAAAGATAGCATTGAGTTCCATAAATTTTACTTCCTAGGGTTAAAACCAATAAAAACAACCTGAGTGAAGAATTATGTTAAAAGAATTATGTTAGATATAGAGTTTAATAAGAATATTTGAATGATTTAAAGAACTCTGATGTTAGTGTTAGTGAACGTCCTGAAGTGCAAGTAAAGATTAATTAAGAGGTTATGGATAATTAATAACTATCAAGTTTGGCTTTATTACTATTACTATTACTAGAATCCTAGTTATAGTCTAAACAGGTTTGGTTTATCTTTAGCCATATATATTATGAAATCGTTTTACACATAACAACATGGTATCCTCGCGTCAAATCATCAATACAATACAAGATTTACACATGAGTACAAAAGTATTTCTCTAAAAAATGCAATGTATCAGAGTCCCATAAATGATACAAATATAGCCCAAAATAAAGGGTATAAATTAAAATTTGAACCCGGAAACAACTAATAACATAAACATCTTTCCTCTTCTGTACCCTTTCAATGACTTGCCCGACCCGTGTAAGATAAGCTTTACAACAATGTGTGGATCAAATCAGGTTTGATCCAACCAAAGAATCAGAATCAAGAATCTCATGCTTTTGTTGTATAGTTTGAGAAAAGCTCAATCATGCTGTCTAGCGTCTCGGGTAAGAATTTTCTTGCAAATAAGTAACATGGCCGGTTCATCCCGTTCCACATGCAAGGCATGATCATAGTTTCCTTCTGCATAATAATATATGTTTTTGTTTTAGCATTTATGTTTATAGAAAATAATAATTAATATAAAAGGGAGAAATGGTAGCAAATGCGCATACCCTTTCTTCACTTGTGACATGAACACTTTCTGTGATGGACTGCATGAATAAAGAAATTAAAATAAGTCGAAATTGATAATCGTGTAATAACGTATGTGTAGAAAAAGCGGTCATACTGTAATGTTTTTGAGGAGTTCTTTGGAAATATCCTTCTTTTCATAAGATTTTGGATGCCATTTTCTTTCGGACCAATCAACGTGTGTAACGGACCAGTTTGCAACCCCGTTAGGGTTGTGCATCTAAATGCATGTAAAGAAAGAAAACTTATAAGAATCGAGTGAAAAGGAGAGATAGAGGGGTAAATTCATAAACGTTCTCACATGAAAGAAGGTAGGCAAGTAGTGTTCGTCAGCATAGCAATTGACTCCATCCATACCGGGCTGTAATGTAAGAAACAAACATGAACCAATCATACAAATAGGTGAGGACGGGTCAGTTTGGGGCTCAACCCGAACCAAAAACTGAAAATTTGGTTTTTGGATTTCTAAAAACCGTTCAGTTTAGGTTTTTGCAATGTGTTCAGTTCGGTTTTGGTTTTTATCATTTGAGCTTGAAAATTTTAGAACGAAAAAATGACCCAAAATAATGAATTTGAGCCTTAAACTTTGGGCCTAAATTTTTTATTATTTAATAACTAATTGATTATTACACATTTGGCACTTTTATTTTTGCTACACCGTTTATTAATTTCTTATAACTTGAAATCAGTTTTTTCGGTTACAGTTCAGTGATTTCAGTTCGCTTTTGGTTATAGAAAACCGAAACTATCGTTTTTTTTACTGGACTCAGTTATTTTGGTTCGGTTATGTCGGCTATTTACGGTTACGGTTCGGTTATTTCGGTTTTGTCCGCACGCCTACACTAATAGGGCTTTGGTGGGTCCCCATGAGTTTTCCTTAACAGGTTCTCACGAGTCACGGCCACCAAAAAAACTGAAAAAAAAAA
Source organism: Bidens hawaiensis (assembly GCF_021521415.1). Classification (NCBI taxonomy): domain Eukaryota; kingdom Viridiplantae; phylum Streptophyta; class Magnoliopsida; order Asterales; family Asteraceae; genus Bidens; species Bidens hawaiensis. The sequence goes on from NW_027491137.1 coordinate 690,051, forward strand.
GATTTCACCTTGCAATATTCACGGAACTTTGTATAATAAAGATTATCAGCCATAACTATAACTGCGTGTTGACGCTTCATTGTGAACCACTACACAAAATTCAAAATCAAGACTTAAATCACCATTCAGACGAAATATATCCCAAACAAAATTATGAAACAAAATTTAAAAAATTAACAAGACGAGTTATTTATAAATTATGAATCTATAAACCTTTATAATCATACCTGAGCACCCTTCCTGAAGAACTTTTTCTCAACTTCCGGTAACATGTGCTGAGAGTACCTGCCACTTCCATGTGGGCCCGGATCCGTGAAGCTACAAATAACACCAAATAATGTCAATAAATAGTATCATTTGTTGATTATTCCAAGAAGGTTTAAAACATGTTTGATAGAAAAGATTTGAGCATACCTGTCAATGAAGCTGATATTTGTGTACATAAGATAATTGTACACATAGTCAAAATCACGCAACGGTACACAGCTGAAATACCAAAAAGAAACAGAAACTTTAATATCAAAACAAACACCAAGAAGCGCGAGTGAATAACAGAGTAAGACGGTAACCTGTCAGAAAGTAATACAAAGTGTTGATTATCAAGGTCCTTGAGCGCGTTTGCCAAAAGTCGTTTCTCTGCATCAACCATAGAAACCGTCCCCCACTCTACCTGACCAACAGATTCATATTACAATTTGAGATTTCAAGTTCATACACCAATACAATTATGATCATGGTTTTCTTTAGGGGATATAACCGAGCCAAGCCACTCATGAGATACTCAAGATTGGCTCGCTGAAAGCTCGAATCAAGCCGAGCTTAAATGAGTTCGAGCTTAAAAATAAGCTTGTTTAGTAAACAAGCCCAAGCTTCAATTATCAAGCTCGAGCAGGCTCGCGAGCTTGTCATTTATATAAATCTTATATCATATATTAACTATATTATTTCAATAATAATTATTATATGTTAAATCATGATAACATAACTAAATAATATATAGCATATCATATAAAAATATTATATTTAATATAAATAGAAAAAATTATAAATGTACCTAAATTCATTAAATAATAATATATGAGTTGAGCTCGAGCTTTAGAAATAGAGGTCGAAAAGAGCCAACGTCGAACTCTCGTAAGTTAAACGAACTGAGCTCAAGCTCAGCTGGTTTACACCCACAGTTTCCTTAATAGAAACGTGTTATTTCTCAAATCATATAATATTTGAATTAACCGAAATAAGCTTTAGGGGGTGTTTGGATTTGCATTTAAGAACTGATTAACCATTTACTGCGACTAAAAGTCAAGATAATTAGTTTTTTAATGTTTGGATAAACATACTCTATATTATCTGACTAGTTAAGGATCAAATTAACAGTTTCATACCTGCTACAGAGTTATCTATGGATAAAATAAAATTATTTAACTTCCATTTCTTTAACCTTATTAAGACATGTAACAGAACAATTGTAATATGAACAAACAAACCTTGCCACTACGAATTTCCCGGTTGACAAAGTAACGGCTAGTGTGGACTGGTTTGTCTTTGGATGCATGAATATAGATAGAAAATCTACCTTCATGGCCCTACAAACAGAAACAAAAAAGAAGATGTCAATAACATAGCATCTATAAATAATCCCGAAATCTTAAACACCTAAACCTATAACATTTAGTCATTATGTTTACAACATATGGAATTAGCAAACCTGAAAAAACATGTCCCACAACTTCTCAAAAGGTAATGATCCAACGCTCAAAAACATGAAAGCAATCTTGGGACTTTTGGACTCGATTGGAGGCATGTTCAAAAGGTTTTTAATTACCACACTAGAAGCAATTTCATCGTCTCTTAATTCTCTAAACAAAGGTGGAAGCCAACTTGAAAATGTTTGGCAGGTAGAAGTTGAGAAGATGTAGCATGAGCTAGAAGTTTGAGGTGGATGAATATAGGAAACAACTAAGAACATGCACACTAATGAAACCAACACAATAATCCATGTTGGTTTTTTTAACTGGCCACGGTGGCGATGCGGAGGCAATATTTGTTGCATGTCCTTCATGCCTAAACGCCACGCCTTTGATAGCTTCATTTAAATATCATGCATCACATGATTATATTCTTATATCCACGAGTTTAACGATCACCAAGCTCAAAGCTTTGAAGAAACACCCCCCCAAGTGACTTCAAGATCAAGAATCACCCAAACTGCAAAACTAGAAAAGATAACATCATTGAACCAGTTAATTACTGCAAACTAGCACATTGATCAACCGTGTTAACGGAGGATTCAATATATGTCAAATTGAAGATTCGATAAAAGTGGTTTAAAGTTGAAGAATCAAGATTCTTTATTCTTGAACCTCGATCTGGCAAAACAAGAATTTGATAATTTCTAATTATAGAGATCCAATAAAAGCGGTTTCCAAGTTCAAGATTCAAGAATCAAGAATGTCAAATCTTGATCCGGCAAAACAAAAAGTCAATATAATTCGATTGAAGAGATTCTAAAGAAGTGGCTTTAAAGATCAAGATTCAAGAATCAAAAATCTTGAATCTTGATGTGGCAAAACAAGAATCCCAAAGATCAAACACAAATCGGGCTCCATTCTTGAGCGGTGGTTAAAGGTGCGAGTTCAGCTCGGTTTCAACTGCAATATCATTTATTTAAAAGATTCAATTTGGCATGCTCCATATTAACCTACCATAGCACACTTGAAGCAACAGGAATCTTACAAAACCAGCAATCCAATGCCCAAAAATGACTAAAGTCAAACCACCCTTTTAAGTCAACGCAACCAAATCCAACTCCCAACATTCATGGATTTCAAATCCATGATTACCAAACACAGCAAATATGTATTCACACACACACAAACACACTCACATGTATAAATTATCAAATGCAACGCCTAGTTTGAAGCATTGACCAAAAACCCATAACAAAAATCAAATCTTTATACCAGTTTGAACAACCCATTAACCATTTAAGACCAAATAAAATTGTGGGTTATTAAAAAATCACATGAAATAGAAAGATACCTGAATCTTGTGCTTTCAAATTAAGTTCTTGAATGACCAAAGATCTCTCAAATTGACTTTTTAAGATCTGAAACAAGTCAAGGGTAATGGGTTATCTGAAAATGTGTGTTTATAAATATGTATATATAATTGAATCAACTTGGGGGTAAGTAAATAAGTAAGTACAGTCAGTCGTCTAGATGATTGCTGTGCTGAGTGTTTCTGCCGGCAATTTATGGGTTTGTTTTGGATTTTCATAGCAGTAAAATTTGTGATTTTGACCAATTCAAGATTCAAATGTTTTCTTTTTCTTTTTCTTTTTCTTTTTCTTTTCTATTATTATTTTATTGTGGTTCCAGCCTTCTTTTGAAGAAGTGTTGTTTTCCTTTTAAGAGCTCAACTACCAAGAAAATTCTTTTGGAAATTGGAATTGGACGAAAAGTCTTTTGGACTATATTTCATTTTCATTTTTCTTTTAAGTTTCAAATATTCTTTGTATTTTTTTTAAATGTTCTCTTTAATAGAAGAAAGACCGTAATTTGTTCTTTGTTAATACGTGTCTGTCCATATACTATAAGACTTACTGGAAAATATTTTAACATCGGTGTCTCATGGATCCATGGCTGTTATTTTCATCACAATCGTAAAGCACGTGTTTGATTGTTGTGAAGACGTTCTTGTGTTTGTTAGTTCAGAATGATAAGTGGATCCATAGTTTTTAGAACAATTTCCATAGACAAAAAATTTAGTCATGTGTAATCAAGGCTATGAATTGATAACTGTTAGGTTTTTTTAGGCAAGAATTGAAAATAACAAACTTTCAAAATTGTTATAATTATTTCACTCAACTTTAAAAAGTGTTTTAATTAAGTCACTTAACTTTCATGTTTGATTAAATTAAAGGTTTTAACATGTTTTTTTTAACCTTTTTTTTTTAATTTCATATAGGAAATCTTTTTATCTTTTTTTTAAGTTGACGTTAAGTGGCGACGTGAATTTTATTTTTTATTTTTAAATTTTAATATAACTAATGTTTTTTAATTTTTTTAAATTTAACTACATATATTGTAAATTCCGACCCCCGCATCTTATCTTTCATTTCTTTCTTGACACAAAAAATTCGGTGAGACTTGATTTGAAGATTTAGTGACCCAATTTGAGGAAAATATGCATAAGTGACTTAATTGGAACACTTTTGAAAGTTGATTACTATTCTATGAGATTTTCCCCTATTTTTATTTTATAAAAATGGCGGTTTGAATTCATTGGGCACGCCATTTTGAAAGCGTGTTAAAACATCCCCACAACTGTTATCGTGAAAAATCAATTTTCATATATGTTTTCTTTTAACGAATTTAAGAAATCAGTACACAAAACCTTTGTGTATGTAAAATTGTAAGTTTTATTGATTGTTTTGTTTAAGGTTTACAGGATAATAGGTTATATTGTGCGACAAGAGTTTCCCGACTAAACTAAAGGGAAAATTCTATAGGGTGGCAGTTAGACCTGCAATGCTATATGGAACAGATTGTTGGGCCATCAAGAAGGCACAAGTGCGGAAGATGGAGGTAGCAGAAATGAGAATGCTACGTTGGATGTGTGGGCACACAAGGCTAGACCGAATAAGAAACGTTGTGTTTCGCGAGAGATTAGGGGTGGCGAACATAGCAGACAAGATAAGAGAGTGGAGATTGAGATGGTTTGGACATGTAAAGATAAGACTGACGACGAATCCTGTTAGATCCGTAGACAACATTACTATAGAGGGAAGGAGGGGTAGAGGACGGCCGAAATTGACTTGGGATGAGAGGATTAGGCATGATTTGATAGACCTAAACCTCTCCGAGGACATGGTTGAGGATAGGAATTCGTGGAGAAGTAGAATTAAAGTTAAGGATTTTTAGAGAGAATTGAATACCTTAGGGCTTAGACTTAACTTATTTAGGTCACATACCATAATGGTATTTCCCTTACATATATTATTATTATTATAATTATTATTAGCTTTTATATAGCTGTTAAACTGTGATCTTATTATTAATATTATTATAATTAGCAGTAGTTTTTATATAGCTGTTAAACTTTGATTTCCTTTATTTTGCTTCATACACATATACTTAGAGCCGAGGGTCTCTCTGGAAGCCACCTCTTTATTCCTTTGGATAGAGGTACGGTGTGCCTACATCCCACCCTCCCCAGACCCTACTTATAGCTTTGCTGTCGGTGGGATTTTACTGGGTATGATTGATTGATTGATTGATTGAGGATAATAGGTTATATACTAATTGTATTGACTTAACGTGCCCTCTTACTATACCAATTGCAAATGTGATCTAACTAGCAGGTTTACACGCGCGTTGCTGCGTCTATTGGCTTGTTATTATATTTAGCAAAACGTTGAACACGTGTCTAAAAATCTCATTTAAAAGGTCTTTGATAAAACATTTAAAATTAATTATAAATTTGATGATGAATTTAATTGGTTGCTTTAAAAAAAATAATAATAGAAAAGAGTAATCGTAATAACACACTCCAACTTATTATTATAACAATTTTACTCGTCACGCTCGTAATAATTCTAACCTGATCATTTGCATTTTTTGTATAACTTTTTGGATAATAGCCATAAAATGTTTTACCGGAACCGTTTTCACGGGTTTTATTGTAGTCTGTGGGGTAATAGTTGGTCCGACGTTTTAACCAAACAACCATAAATCATGAAGCTTTGCTCCAGCGCCAAACGGACCATCAATTTGAGAAAAACGCACCGTGTTGCACGTCAGTTTTTTTAACCGACCCATGTACCATCGCACACTCTTCCACGCAATTTTCTTGAACCGACCTCTGAACCATCGTGTGCACGCGATTATAAGTGTAAGTTGTCATCGTAAACGGAACAGGCCGACATGAGACTCCGTTAAGTTGATAAAATATTTGAGAAAAGATTTGTGTGTAAACAAATCAATTATTTGAGTGATAAATAGAGGACAAAATCTAAAATGATATAAGATGCCTTTTATATAGAGTGTTTCCTTCGAGAGATCACGACGCCCCGGTGATGGTCATTAAAATTAACTAAAAAAGTATTAAACAACTTATTCGAATGTCAAAACAATGTTTTTTTTAAGTCACCCGCGACAAAAGTTTACACTAAAAAAGAAATTATATTTAAGATCATCAAATAGTGCATGCCAAATGGTGTTTTTAAATAATTTTCAGAAATGTTAATTTTGTTAGCCATTATCACTATGGTAATTAACGTACACAATGGTAATGATTGATAGAATGCATGTAGGCATATAGCATATATGTGTAGGCTAACTTGGATTGTGGAGAATAGATGAATATGGGATGTATTTATAGGTTTGGAAGGGATGGCAGTTATGATTTTACAGTTAGAAAAGATAGTTATTTGAAAAAAGTAAAAGAACACAACGGTTGGTAATAGTGTCTTAAAAAGCCACCAAATTCATTATTGTTTTGTTGCATTTTTGTGATTATGTTTCTCTTCATTGTTATTTAAATAATATAATTACCTATTTACCGTATGTAATAATAATTTATAGAATAGGAATAATTAAAGGATGGCAATGTAACCCAATAGAATAATGAAAGGATTGCAACGTGTCTAGATAAATAAATTGAAATGTAGGCTGAAAAAGATGGTGGTATTGTAAATATCAATACAGAGAGGGGAAACGAATTAAAATTCGCATATGTAGCATGTGAATTAATTTAAATTAACATTTTTTATATGTTTGGGAAAAAGGTTGGAAAATATGTGTGCATTGAATTCTAAATGTAGTAAGTAGAATATCTCATGTATATGTTGGGTTCTATACGGGTGTAGTCCCGGCCCGTCTTGGGTTGGGCAGTTGAAGACTTGAAGGGTTGAATGGGCCGGTCACCCACTCAGCTTTAGTGGCCCGTTTATTTTATTTCTTGTAACTTGTGGAGAAAGAAAATAACCCTAGATGCCTCCTTATATAAACCATATTGTATCATGTATTTTTTGAGCACCTCAATAACAGAAGAGACCCTGTTCGTTATCCGTGGACGTAGGTTACACACCGTGACCGAACCACATAAATCCCGTGTTCGTATGTAATGCTTTACTCCTATACAATTATTATTGTTAGCAATTGTGTGTGTTCGTGAAACCCACTTTCGCCGTCATTGACTTAATATATTACAATTGAGTTCTGTGATTTGTTTGTGGATACCTATTGCCATCGTCCAAGCATTTTTCTCACCACCATTTTTAATTAATTAATATAGCCTACAATCAATATTGTGAAACTCGATCAGAAGGAAGCAAGCCGTGGGTGTTCATTCGCTTTCAGGTTCTGATTTATATTCGTTTGGTTACTTGTTTTTTATTAATTTGAGTTCCGTATTACTTCTCGTTTATCCGCTGCGTTTACATTATATTCGTTTTAGAAATCAATTAGAAATATCGTTAAGTTCTTAAGGCCCGAGCCGTTGTATTGTATTGATTTCTGTAGCCCTATCCGACTCCTTTCGGGTCAGCCGCGTACACGTAATACCTAACAAGTGGTATCAGAGCCATTGTTGGCTCTCACTCTTTGATCTCCGGTATTATGGCTGATGAGGGTAAAACGAAAATCGAGAAGTTTGATGGACAAAACTTTGGATGGTGGAAGATGCAAATCATGGATTTGCTGATACAGAAGGATTTGGATGTGACTTTGGAGGAACCGCTTGAGAAGATTACAGATGAGTGGAAAGCTATTGACAAGAAGGCGAAGTCAACGATTAGGCTTGCCTTGTCTATAAACGTGGCGTACAACATCTTAGACGAAAGCATGGCGCGTGGAATCATGGAGGCATTGTCAAACATGTATGAGAAACCATCGTTTGCAAACAAGGTGTTCCTAATCCGGGAGTTGGTTAACATACGCATGAAAGAGGGAGGTTTTGTTACCGAACATATATACACCTTCAATTCTCACCTGAGACGTTTATCATCGGTGAAGTTCAAGATTGATGATGAATTGCAAGCTTGCCTAGTTTTATCTTCATTACCTGACAGTTGGTCAGGAACAATCACTGCAGGCACCAGTTCAGTTGGATCAGATCCTTTGACTTTCAACAAAGTTCGTGACTTGATTTTGAATGAAGATTCTAGAATGAGGAATAATGGAGAATCATCAAGCACTTTGCTAAGTGCTGAAGGTAGAGGGCGAATCAAGAACAGATGAGGCAACTGGGGTATATCAAAATCCAGAAAAAGAAGCAATTCGAGACCAAAAAAAGATATTACTTGCTGGAATTGCCAGGAAAATGGGCATTTTAGAAGTCAGTGTACTAATCCTCCGGCACCTCAACAGAAAAAGGAAGTAAATTCTACCTCAGAAGTTAATGCTGCTACAAAAGAAGTTTCAGATGATGAAGCCCTAGTCTGTTGTGTTGAGAACACAGTTGAGTCTTGGATTCATGGACTTCGGTGCGTCTTTCCATGCTACGTTTAGCACAAAGAGCCCGAAGAATATCATAACAGTAACTTTAGGAAAGTTCGTTTGGCGAATTATGAGGCTCTAGATATTACCGGGATGGGGATGTCGACTTGAAGACTTCTTTAGGAACTACATGAACTCTGAAAGATGTCAGAATAATTCCTAGATTAAGGAAGATGTTGATTTCTATTGGGCAGCTTGACGATCAAAGTTATGGTGTTACTTTCGGAGGAGGGCAATGGAAGGTCATAAAGGGTAACTTGGTAATTGCTCCTGGGAAGAAAAAGGGTACGTTGTACATGGCAGAAATCTCAACGGGAGAGGAAAATTCAGTGGCTAGTGGACCGAGTCCATCATGTTTGTGGCATCAACGACTCGATCACATGGGTGAGAAAGGTTTGAAGATAATGGCAGAGAAAGGAAAATTCCCTAATTTGAAAAAGGTGGAACTTGATACAGGGTTCTGTGAACCGTGTGTGCTCGGCAAGAAGAAACGAGTCACCTTTGAAAAATCAGGAAAAACACTTAAAGCAGAGAAGCTTGAGCTTGTTCATACTGATGTGTATGGACCAACACACCAGTATCATCATTATGAGGCTCCAACTATTACGTCACTTTCATTGATAATGCTACACGGAAGCTATGGATCTATTTTCTCAAAAACGTTCGAGGTATTTGATGATTTCAAGAAATGGAAGGCAACCGTGGAGATGGAAACGAATCTGAAAGTGGAGTGTTTAAAGTTTGACAATGGCGGGGAGTACATCAGCAAGGAATTCGTTAATTACTGTGCTGAGAGTGGTATAAAGATGATCAATACCGTTCCAGGTACGCCACAGCAGAATGGAGTAGCTGAAAGAATTAATAGGACACTGAATGAAAGAGCTAGAGCAATGAGGTTAAATGTAGGGCTTCCAAAGACCTTCTGGGCAGATGCAGTCAACATTGCTGCATATCTTATAAATAGAGGACAGTCATTTCCTCTTGGATTTAGAATTCTTGAGGAAGTATGGAATGGATGTAACATCCGCTTTTCTGAGAATTATAAATAACAGAAAGTTCTATAATTAACTGTGTGTCGTTAACTTAATTGGGTGTGTTAATGTTTTGATAATAAATGGAATTTGAAGTGTGAGTGGGTTTGTGGGGCCCATAGTCCCCTATATAAACTCAACCCCTCCTTCCTTTCACCACTTTCTTCCCTTTCACCACACACACACACACACACACACTCAAGAACACACACATTTTCTCTCAAGACCCGAATCTGAATCCGGGCTAAAGCAAGGAAGATCTTGGTGTTCGAGTATCTCAAACATCAAGAAAACGTCCAGATCTTCGGGGTTGTCCAGATCTGAACCGAACCCGGAGCAAAAGGTAAGCTTCGGCCAAAGGGTTAAGTTTTATGGTTAGAATCGACATGCAAACCGATGTAATGATAGAACGGGTTGTGAAATATAAGAAAAACATGAACTTGGTGAGTTTTAGCCTCACGGGTGTATTATAGAACAAAAAAGGTGACGTCTGGACTATGAGAAACACGGGTATACAAAGTTGGTACAACCCAAAACCCATAAAAAGAGTAGAATCGGGTCCTAAGGAGGAAACAAGGAGAAAAATGGCTTTAAAATGGTAAAAACGACGAAAGGCAGGAATTTCGCATCGCACAGCCATGCGAAGCGAAATCAATAATTTCGCATCGCACAGCATTGCGAAGCGAAATCGATATTTTCGCATCGCACAGTCATGCGAAGCGAAAAAGTCACGCGAAGCGAAATTTCATGCAAAGCGAAAAAGTCATGCGAAGCGAAATTCCATGCGAAGCGAAATTCTTCCATGCGAAATTCTTCCATGTGAAATTTCATGAAATTCATTTTCTGATGCATTTTTGTTAAAGGACTGTTAGTGAAAATAAAATTTTTCCAAGCTGACCTGGCAGCTCGACCCCAGCCAGGGGCTCTGCCCCTTGGACCCTGCTAGGGGCTGCCGCCCCTAGACCCCGCTACTAGGGGCGCTGCCCCCGGCCCCCGTTAGTTGAGGCTTTCACTAACTTAGATGTAGGAAGTAGTAGTAATGGATAATTGACACGCGTAATGTGTTGTACAGTTAGCCGTGCGCAACTAAGGAAGGGCATTACCATTAACAGCGAGAGAAATCGACTACAGGTGAGTTGTCGCCCCTATATCTATTATGTTTCCGGGGCTGTGTGCATACTCCTATGTAGTAGATAATACACTTACTTGATTGGTAAGTGTATTATACGTGTATGATTGTGTATTGAATGTATTGTTACATAATGATTGTATGAACGAGTACGTATATATATATTTATAACTAGAAGATATGTAAAGTATGCACGCATGATAAAGGTATGGTTATTCGAGACAGAAGGGACCAGACCCTTATAATATATGTGATGTTAGGGGCCAGACCCTCATAATATCTGAGATGATAGGGACCAGACCCTTATAATATATGTGATGTTAGGGACCAGACCCTTATAATATATGTGATGTTTAAGATAGAATAGCTTATGGTATACCATAGGGTTTCATGAAAGAAAGTATGTAAGAACGTATGCATATATGTAAAGTATGTACGAAAGAAGTGATAGTAAATAAGGTATAAATACGTATCTCCGGACACGTATGAGTATGGTATGAATGTAATGTATGTTAATTGATTAACTAGAACTCACTCAGCGTAGCTGACTTTTAGTATGCACGCAGATGAGTAGGATGAGGTATGTTGCTTGAGGTGGGACACATGGCAAATGGATGGAGACTGGCATCGAAGACGGAAGATTCACGTGTCGTTTATGTTATTGTTTAAGACTTAATGTATTTTGTTAAGACAAGTACTTATGTTATGTAAGAATGTTTAATATTAAGTATTCCGCGAAAAATTTTTAATTAACTCTGATTTTAGAACTGTATTTATGAATAAATCCAATACCAAAGTAGGGTTACCGGGGACGAGACCTTACAATGGAAAAGAGGTTACATTCAAACATCTTAAAGTGTTCGGTTGTGATGCTTACGCTGGGATAAAAGACACCGAGAGGGACAAGCTTGACCCTAAGGCGAAGAAGTGAACTTTTATAGGCTATGGTGACGCGAAGATGGGCTTTAGGCTTTGGGATCCAGAGGTCAGAAAAATATGCAGGGCTCGTGATCCGGTGTTTAATGAAGCAGGGCTTTACAAAGTCATTCACACAAGAAGTTGATAAAGAACATGTAGAGTTTGAAAATACAAGTGAGAAGGTTGATAGTCAGAGTTCAGAAATATCAAAAGAGGTTGAGGAAGAAAATGCATATGAATTTGAGGATTTCTCTGGCAGTGGGAGTTCAGAGTCTAATACTGAACAGTCTCCACTAGAACAAGAAATGGTTACACCTCAGCTAGAGGTTAGGAGGTCTTCCAGAACCATTAGACCTCCTAAGAGATATTCCCCTTCTGTTAATTACCTTCTACTGATGGAGAACGGTGAACCACGGTGTTACTATGAAGTAATGAGTTTGAAAGACTTGTCTCAGTGGGAGCGAGCTATGAGAGAAGAGATGGATTCACTGAACAAGAACAAGACTTGCGTTCTTACACCGCTTCCAGCTGAGAAGAAAGCTCTTCAGAACCGATGGGTATTCAGGATGAAGGATGAAAGTGATGATACAAAGAGATACAAAGCACGATTGGTAGTGAAAGGGTTCAACAAAAGCATGGGGTTGATTATAATGAGATATTTTCTCCTGTGGTAAAAATGACTACAATCAGACTGGTGCTTAGTATCGTAGCTGCAAAAAAACTTACATCTGGAACAGCTGGATGTGAAGACAGCTTTTCTGCATGGTGACCTTGAGGAGGATATCTACATGGCACAGCCAGAGGGGTTTCAAACAGTTGGTAGAGAAAACATGGTGTGCAAGTTAAAGAAGAGTCTCTATGGATTGAAGCAGGCGCCCAGGCAGTGGTATATCAAGTTTGATGATTTTATGGGCAGAAATGGGTACAAAAGATGTGAGATGGACCACTGCTGCTATCTCAAGAAATTCGATAGTTCCTATATGATTCTACTACTGTATGTAGATGATATGCTGATTGCTGGTTCAGACATTTTAGAGATTAAGAAGTTGAAGCAACAGATGTCTGAAGAATTTGAAATGAAAGATTTAGGTCCAGCCAAGCAAATTCTTGGCATAAGCATCACCAGAAACAATAAGGACAGTTCTCTAACTTTATCTCAGGAGAAATACATCTGGAAAATTTTAGAGAAGTTCAACATGAGCGATGAGAAAACTGTTACTTGAAGTACACCTATGGGTAGTCATATTAAACTTTCTAAGGATCAGTCTCCTAGTACTGATGGAGAAAAGGCAGAGATGGCAAAGATTCCTTATGCATCTGCAGTGGGTAGTCTTATGTATGCAATGGTGTGTACGAGACCTGATATTGCTCACGCAGTGGGAGTTATTAGCAAGTTCATGTCAAATCCAGGGAAAGCACATTGGGAAGCAGTGAAGTGGCTGCTTAGGTACCTAAAGGGGACTTCAAAGATGGCCTTATGCTTTAAAGGCAAAGGTGCAATTCTTAAAGGGTTTTCAGATGCTGACTTAGGTGGGCGCAAAGAAACATATAAGAGTACTACGAGATATGTGTTCACTATTGGGGACACTGCAATCTGTTGGAAATCTAGACTGTAGAAGAGTGTGACACTCTCAACCACAGAAGCTGAGTATATGGCAGCTGCTGAAGCGAGTAAGGAGCTTGTTTGGTTGAGGACTTTCTTAGAGGAGTTAGGCAGGGAACAAACAGATTATCCATTGTACTGTGATAATGAAAATGCTGTGAAATTAGCCAAGAATCTTGTGTATCATGGTAAAATGAAGCACATTCATATGCGTTATAATTTCATTCGGGGTTTAGTCAGTGATGGGACTATTCGGTTGAACAACATTAGGGGAGACAGGAATCCGGCGGATGTCACACCCCAACCGACGGCGGAATACGTCGAGGTGAGACGGTGATTGTTCATAGCACATGATACTACGTGTTACAATAGTCGTTAAATTTAATTTAATATCAAGCAATACAGAGATACAATGAATTTTTTTATAGTCATCTAGGTCCAATCATGCAATCCTATATCTTGCATCAAATAATCTTCAACAAACAAATTTCCAATATCTGAAAAACATGCGAGAGTGTCAACTAAAAATAGTTGGTGAGAACATAGGGTTTTAATAAAATAAGTTTTTAGTTGAAAGCAATCCATATGTGTTAAGTTACTTTGTATACTTTGTGATTACAACCAAACCTCTGACACGTTTAGCGAGTCGTCTAATCCACGATTAGACTATTATGTTTAATGTTTAACGATCGTCGGATTCTGAACACACAAACCTCTACCTAAGGCCTGCGTGAGCGGGTCGGGCCAATAGATCTATCATCATACTACCACGGGCTTTAACTAGTTAATGGTTGTACATGCGATTAAGTATACACTTGTAATAATCACACAATGAATATCATGAATAAAGCTTGAATCAAATAACATGTAAAACAAATTGATTATGCATGTTTCCACCCCGAAGTATAAAACGTTTAAAAGCATGTAAAAGGGGCTATGAACTCACCTTCGTTGATGAATTGAGACTTGTAACGCTTTTGTTTAGAGCCCTAATGATCAAGAAAGTTGTTAGAATGTGACCCTATTTCGGTGGAATAGAATCTCCGACCTCAGGTTCCCAGGAAAAGGTAAGTGGGTCCATTCACGCCCGGACACGCCACTTGGTTTTTCCTTAGGCCGTAGCCTTGGTGACAGAACCCTTGGTTGAATATCTATAGACTTGGTGTTTGTTTGGAAGTACAATTGGATTTTAGGGTTTCAAGTGATACTTTATGGTTTAGGGTTTTGGATTATCTTTTCTAGAAAAGAATAGGTTGTTTACTGTTCAAGACACGAATTTTTAAAAATAGTAAACCTTTGAGTTAGATTACGAAAATTTTATATCTTGTAACCGTATGAGTTTTTTAACATGTATATTTTTTATAAGATTTAAGTGTTTATAAAAAAAATATAAAATTCATAGACTACCGAGGGGTCTGATTCTGAGTCAGTTTAGTAGAAAAATAACTAAAAATCGATAATTTAACGAATTGAGGAGATTCTAGTTGGATAATTTTTATAATTAGAAGGTCTACAATATTTCCAAAAATTGGGTCATAATTCGTAAACATGAGTGAGTTATGACATTCGTTTTGAGGCTAAAGTTATCTGTTAGGATTTTCAGCAAGACCCTTTGTTAAAGAAAAATAATAAAAACGTTTTTAAAGTTTATAAAATTTTACACCAAAAATTACAGAGATACTAGACACATAAAAAACCAATTTAGGCTTTTGAAATTCGTGATTTGGATATATTATGACCGAGATCTAAGCGTTGAAATAAAAGGTTTTCTGCAGAATGAAAGAACAAAACATTATACGGAAGTTAGAACTTACTAGGAAGGAAACGAGTTGTGAATCTTTGAGAGGATGATGATCACGAATTTTCAACCTCGGGGCTTTGGAATATGCAGGCTTGGAATGAATTTTAGGGGTGCTTGGGAGTTCTATTTATAGGGGTGTTTAGAGAAGAGATTATGATGAATTAGAGATAGAATTTGACTAGGACTTGAATTCAAATTTGGATAAGGCTAATCTTGGAGATCAAGAATAGAATATTCTAGAAGGTTATTCTTAATTTGAATTTAAGGATATAAATAAAATTACTTTAGGATAAAATTGACAATGACAAATATTAAATCTAGGCATTCCTGGTTAAACGTGTCACGTTAACGATTAACCATGTATAACTAAATGTACATAGAAACATGTAATTGTGCATATGAAAATAATATTAATAACTAGAAATAAATAATATATGATTCCATAATAATATAGATGGTGAACTAATACATGGACCTTATTAAATACGAGTATAAAAGACTAGTGATTTCATGCATGAAAATGCATAGGTGTTACAGCGGATATGCTTACCAAGGTTGTGACCTTGGACAAACTGAAGCTCTGTGTAGCTTCAGTTGGTCTCCAGGAATAGTGTTGAGGAGTTGGCGACGAACAGGTGGAAGATATGGTATATATTGAAGACTAAAGATCACTGGTACTGGTTGGTTTACAGGTGGAGCAAGTGAAGACGTTACGAGGCTACAAGTGGGAGATTGTTGGGTTCTATACGGGTGCAGTTGAAGACTTGAAGGGTTGAATGGGCCGGCCACCCACTCAACTTTAGTGGTCCGTTTATTTTATTTCTTGTAACTTTTGGAGAAAGAAAATAACCCTAGATGCCTCCTTATATAAATAATATTGTATCATGTATTTTTTGAGCACCCCAATAAAAGAAGAGACCATGTTCGTTAACTGTGGACTAGGTTACACACCGTGACCGAATCACGTAAATCCCGTGTTCGTATTTATTGCTTTACTTCTTTACAATTATTATTGGTAGCAATTGTGTGTGTTCGTGAAACCCACTGCCGCCGTCATTGACTTAATATATTACAATTGAGTTCTGTTATTTGTTTGTGGATACCTACTGCCATCGTCTAAGCATTTTTCTCAACCACCAATGTTAATTAATTAATATTGCCTACAATCAATATTGTGAAATTCAATTAGAAGGAAGCAAGCCGTGGGTGTTCATTCGCTTTCAGGTTCTGATTTATATTCGTTTGGTTACTTGTTTTTAATTAATTTGAGTTTCGTATTACTTCTCGTTTATCCACTGCGTTTACATTATATTCGTTTTAGAAATCAATTAGAAATACCGTTAAGTTCTTAAGGCCTGAGCCGTTGTATTGTATTGATTTCTGTAGCCCTATCCGACTCCTTTTGGTCAGCCGCGTACACGTAACACCTAACAGTATATAAAAGTTTATTAATGTATAACCAAGGTTATGAACTGATACTGGTTGTTTAACTTTTATTCTTGGAGAATATTTTTCTATAAAAATGGTGATTCGAAAATTTATTTTAAAGTAACAAATGTAAACCCATAGTTAGTCTCTTCTCTACTAACTTGATAACCATTCTCGTCTTGCCCTTTGATTCTTAAGTTGCTTTCATCATCGGCGAACACATGCGCTAACGTCTCACCTGAGTTCTATATCTCGTTATCCATACATCTCCTTCCTTATCGTTACTGGTCTTAGAGCACACTACATAAGTGAGATTAACAAGACCAGATAAAAGATCCTACAAACCAATGTTGTTGCAATTGCCATTATGGTCCAATGATACATGGGTGATTGTTGACTTAAAACCTAACTCAATGGGTTTTCCCACATTGGTGGGTTTTCTCTTTAATGATGTTCCTGAGCGAGTCAGGTCTGGAACGTCAAAATCAATATAGTTGGTTGGCTTTCCATCAAGACTCATTCGGCTATTGAGAATAGTTTCAAACATTCTTACTAAAAAGCAATGTTTTCAAACCCGGCCCGGACGTCGACCCGGACTCCTTACCGGGTCAAAGGTCGGCCCGGGAGGGCGGACCGGTGTTTGACCCGGATGACGTCATAAATAATTTAAATATATATTTACATATATATATATATATATATATATATATATATATATATATATATATAATTCATATACATATAAAAAATAATAATAACCAAAAATAATAACAATAACAAACTTTAATGTTTATTTATGTTTTATACATTGTTTTTTAAATATATGTGATTTATGTTTAATCAATAGAGACATCAATGAAGCTTGGTTGGCTGGCTTATGGGGTAATTATTAAAGCTTCTATCTCTGAAATGACCCAAGTTCGAATCCTGGCATGCACATTTCATTTTGGATTTTATAAAAAATGGGTTTTACCGGTCCAATCGCCGGGTCAACCGGTCGGACCGCCACCCGTGAAACCCGGCCCGGTTTTTAAAAACTTTCAAAATACGTTGACCTGGCCCGGTATAGGGACCGGGTCCCGGTCCGACCGGCCGGGCCGGGTTTCAAAACACTGCTAAAAAGACAAAATGTTGTCTTATCTTGATCTTGTTAAAGAAGTGGAAGGAATCATGACATGAAATAGGGGGGGGGGGGATAATAATAACCTAACAAGTATTTAATGTCAAAGATCACAACAATAGTTAATTGGATTTGGTATACAATTTTAATTTTTTAATACCAATGGATAAATGTTATACCATCGCACAAAGATCCGGTTCAATGGACAACCCTATGTTACATAGCATGTTCTATTGGTAGAATGTGCAAATAAACCAGTTAACCGAATTGACTTGAAAATCGAATCGAAACCTAACCGGTTTGAAACCACTTTTTTATAAACCAGTTTGGAGCCAACTGAAACCGTATGGTTGGGAGCGGTTTGAAGTTTTAAAGCATGAACCGATTTGTAACCGGCGGTTTGGAACCGGTGAGACATAAACCGATTTAATCTGGTTTGAAATTGGGTTGCTACGCCCATGTAATTTTCTACATATTTTCCAAATATAGTTAATAGATTTCTATAATTGTCGTTTGATTTTGGAAACTTGAAATCGAATTAATTATATAATAATGTTGCGATTCAAAAAGAGGTAGCGGCGCAGCTTGTTGCCCGCTTGCCTTCTATTTCGATGTAATCCAATAAACAATTAAGAGTATTTATTATTATGGAATTTGGAAAGAAAATAAACCCATTCAATAATGTTGTTTATCTTGGAAAGTAATACCTTTGGAAAGTTGAAACTTGTAATTGAATTAATATTTCTTAACCGTCAATAATAAATGTCAAATGTCAATGAATGAAACTTTTATTTGCTAATGAATTTCCTTAATTCAACAAATATCGCATTTTAAATTCGAACCAGTTTAAAACTGATTTATGTATAAACCGGTTTAAACTGAACCAAACCAGTTTTACAGGTTCAAAATTTTAGGCTTTTTAAACCGGATCAAACCTGAACTGCTTTTATGTATTGGCCGATAATAATCCCACTTTTAAAAATCACTAGCAATGGTCCCACCTTTTAACGATTTTTGTTTCACCGGTCCTCCGTTAAAAAATACCTAACGTCGTTATGTTTTTTCCATAGTTTCAAACCGATGTTTTAGGGCTTTTGATCGGAAGAACGATATGAGTCGACTGATCTAAAACTTATCTCGAAACGGTGATTCAAATGGCTTGATTTTTGTTAATTGAAAATTCAAGCACCCAAATTGAAACATTGTTTCATCGTTTGGATCACCATTTCGAGATAAGTTTCACATCGGGCGACTCATATCCTTCTTCCGATCAAAAGCCCTAAAACATCGATTTGAAGTTAGGAAAAAACTTAACGACGTTAAGTACTTTTTAACGAAGGACCATTGTGACAAAAATAGTTGAAATGTGAGACCATTAGTAGTGATTTTTAAAGGTGAGATTATTATCGCCCAATACACAAAAGGTGAGATTATAAATTTTCAATTTTCTTTTTTTTATTACACTTTAAAAAGTATTGTGGACCAATCATATAATTTTATCACCATATTATTATACATGATCTGTCTATTAATTTCCTGTTTCATAAATAAAATATATTTTAAAAGTTGATATTTGTTATCACTTATATTTTTTTGCTTTATTTAACAAAAAAAAAAGAAAAAAGAAAAAAAACATGATGCTTAAGTAATTTTCACATGTGATACGCACGTCTATTATCATATTCGTATTGACAAACAAAAATAGAAGATTCTTCTGGTTAATGGCTATATTATTATATTATATATATTCATCTATGACTGGCATCCATGTTAGGGAGAGGGCTAAGTTAGTCATGGTAGAAGGAAACTCATGCGAATATAATATTGAATCATTGATATGATATTATTTTACGGATTTTCTAGGGACACCGTCCTGATTGCTAAAACACCGCTTAATACGTCGCGTATAGGGCTATACGCAACGTATTGAGCGGTGTTTCTGGAAAACACCACCAATTTTGTCTTATTAAGTTTTTTTTAATTTTTTTTGTTTTTTATTTTGTTATTATCGTTATTGTTATTTATCATTATATATTAATTATTTATTTAATATTTAATATTATTTCGGTGAAAACAATAACACATATATATACCAAAAATCATTGTTATATTGATAAACTATACAAATAAAAGAAAATACGACAACTAGAACATAAAAATAACATAAAAATCTACGGCAGGAAGTCGTCCATGTCCATGCCCAAGCCGTCGGCGTGGCCCGCGAACGCCGCGCCAACGTTGGCGTCGTCCTCTCACCTGCGCCTAGGCCCCAAACCGTCCGCGGCATCCACGTCGTCGCCCCGTCCGCATCTCACGCTAGACGTGCTCGCCTCGTGGTCAAAACTAGGGTGTGGTGGCGGTGGCACGGTGTACTGCTGTCCAGACAGCTCCGCTACCCGACTGCTAACAAGCTAGTCGATCTGGCGCGACATCTACCTCATCTCCAACTCAATGGCCTCCAACCTAGCGTCGATGGCGGGACCTAAACGCACTGCGTGATATATGCGTGGAACGTGCTGTGCCGGCCCTAACAACAAAACAACAGAAATCCGTTTAATACGAAGACGAATTAAAAGAAACGATAAAACGATAATATATTAAAACGTACCTGAGATGCGCCCGGATCCTCACGTCCGTCACCAGCGTCGTCCAAATCCCCGCCGCCCCCTCCCAAGCATCGACAGGCTCATGGACAAGCTCCACCTCCGGTGCCGCGACCCGGGGAGGCTTGACTAAAGGCACCGGGACGTAAGGCACACGTGCCCCCACCTCGGCCACCAATCGGTCGTATGAGCCTTTGGGCCCGGTGAACGAACGCACAATATGCATGCCGCCGCAACGAACGCGGTCCAGCTCGCTTGAAGGGGTCGGATCGATACGCAGGCCGTCCACCAGGGCTCCATGGCCCAGAGATATCGCAAGCTGGGTGACGTACCCGCCACACATCAAGGACCCTCGTCCCTGCCTGAACTGGTAGCCGACAAAATAGTCTGCAAACCCCCTAGTGAGGTTGCAGTGCGTGTGAGTCAGCCGACACCTAAAAAAAAAAAATAGGTCATGCAGGCTGCAGTGCTCTGCGCCCTGATTGCGACCCGCGATGGACGTCGCAATCAGCCTGTGTAGGTACCTGTGTAATATAATATAATATAATATAATATAATATAATATAATATAATATAATATAATATAATATAATATAATATAATATAATATTATTAATATATATTATGTTATATTAAACAATACAATACATTTTAAGAACGTACCTGTGCAGCGGGTCCCTAATAACCGAGACCTTGGACTTGGTGTCCAAGGGCCTATCCCCGAAGTCGTGATCGCTGATGGCCCTCCACCATACTCGCAGGTCGTCCTCCGGCATCTGGTGGATGCTCTCCGTGTGTAGGCTGGTCACCTCCTGCTCGGTGTATAAGCCAAGAGCAACCGCGAACTCCTCCATGGAGAGATGGACGTCCTGCCCAAACATGCGGAAGGAAACCTCCGACTGTGTCGTATAGGCGTCTAGCACCCTCATCCGAGTCTGGGGCGTACCAGACGCACGGGGCCTAATATAATATAATATAATATAATATAATATAATATAATATAATATAATATAATATAATATAATATAATATAATATAATATAATATAATATAATATAATATAATATAATATAATATAACATACTATTATATAATACAATATAATAAATATATTAAAAACATAACAACGTGGAGTAAACTTACGTAACGTGTATCGTGGAGTAAACCTCCAGTGTCAGCTCCCGGTGCCCTGATAGTGGCATACTGAAGTGTAGGACCGGTTCGGGACTCGGTTTCCCAACGATTCACGGGGCAACGTGTTAGAGTGCGGAATCCTCTAACACGGCGATTCGGTGGTGATCAACGGGCACGTAGGTACGATTCCTAAAGGTGTTTGACGCCTAGGATTGGAGGAAACGACCAAGAACACGAAGAACGCTCGAGAGTGTTTCTGGAGGCTGCTGCTTCTCTGATTTACGTGAGTGTGAGTTATGTTGAAAAGCCTCTGTGAAATTTCCTAAGTAACGTTTATATATCGAAGACTCGTTCGATCGAATGAGATACCCATTCGATCGAATGAGATCTGGTTCGATCGAATCAGTGACTGATTCGATCGAATCAGCTTCGTTTGACATTTTCAGTACGTTAACTTGGTTTCACGATCGTTGGTTTCTTGTTGAACCAACCTGATAGAACTGGGGACATACATGTGACATTTCATGTCCTAACATGAAGCACCGGCTCCACGGCGTATCATGTTCGATGTACTCAGCCGCCCGCTGGTGAGTGTCACAGAACTCCAAAAACGACCAGGATATAATCGTGTTGGGAAACGGGAACATCTGGCGTAGGCGAGTGTATCGTGTATGGGCGTTTGAACCCTCAGCGAACTGCACATGAGGGTAGGTGACCAATACGTCGTCACCCGGTGGGGGTCCCCGGCCCCGCCCCATCTGCTGCTCGTACTCCTGCTCGAGCTCGTCCTCAATCTCATCGTCCCCAAACTATAATAATAACAAATAATAATAATAATTATAACAATAACAATAATAATAATAATACCCATAATAATAATAAATAATAATAACATTAATAATATTAATATTAATAAATACTAATAATAAATATTAATAATAATATTTATAATAAAATAGATAATGTTAATAAATTAAAAAAAATTATATATCAGAGGCGGCGTATAGGGCTATACGCCGCCGCTGATAGTCACTGAAAACCGACGGCCGGACTCCGGCCATATAACGGCCGGACTCCGGCCGACGGTTCTATCCATGCACACAACAGCATCATGATCATCATCACATCATCATCATCATCTAAACATAATCATCATCATCAACATAATATTAAAAAATTACCTCAATGTCGTGTTGGTGTCGGGTCAAATCTCCTCAGCTCATGTCGTAATCCGGCCGGTGTCGGTCTAATGTAGACTTGTGTTTGGATGCTCGGGAGGGAGTTTGAAATTTGAAATATAAAGTGGCAGTTGAGCAGCCGGCGTTCACTATAAGGGGCATAAATACGCCGCTTATAGACCTATACACGGCGTATTCTGCCTATTTTTATTATTTATTATTATTATTTGTTTGTTATTTATTTATTAGTATTTATTATTTATTAGTATTTACTTATTATTATTAGTTATTAATAATATTATTTATTATTATTATTATTTATTAATATTAGTTATTACTATTATTATTTTTTTTATTTTTCTTTATTTATGTATGTATATGTGTGTGTGTGTCTACATACATCTATTGATACACTTTTTTTATAAGCTGTCTAGATCTACGTTAGAGGGTTCCCTTCGCCAACCCGTGCGTATCTGTTCGTACTCCTCCATACGTTGTCCGTACAGTGTTTTCCATTCGAGGGCCGCCGGTACGGCGCTTCTTTCCCAATTAAGGTTCGGCGTAGGCATCGGGAAATCTCCTACCAGTTTGATATATATCTAGTGATCACCTTCCCAGTTAGCAATGCCTATAACCACTGGATCCGGAATCAAGTCAGGACCGATTCTCAATGGGAAGTAAGATTAGGTCTGATTTCCAGCTAGGTTGACTAACACACACCCGTATGTCTGAGCAGCCACATGCCCGTGACTGGGTACGATGAACCAACAACTCGGCGGCGCCGGTTTGACCGTGTTGGAGTACAGAATGCTGGAATGAACCCAGCCGTACAATCTTTCATCCTCTTTGCTGAACATCGCCCTCCACCACCCTTCGTTGGTTTCCAGGTCGTTCTGCATTGCCCGCCTAATATCTGGTCAGAGTTTCTCATGTATACCTAAACCCACGGCGATTGATCGGAAACCACAGTTACTGTATGGGCGTACGTTTTTGATGTTTACGACGAACGGCTGAGCCCAGCTAGGTATGATGCTCCTAAACATTTCTATTGCCGGTACTTGCGCTGGCGAAACCATCAAAGGTAACCCGAGGTGAGTTCCCATAGGTTTCGATGTCTTAGGTCATCTCCAAGGAATTTTAAACCGCGACGTTGATTGGGATAACGAACGAGACAGCGAGGATGGGGTGGGGGTTTCGTCGCTGGGCACCTGTGACGAGAATGGGGTGTAGGAGCCATGTCTGGGAGATCTGGAGCGGGGGTGTATGAGCTCTGTCTAGGGAGATCTGGAGCGGGGGTGTATGAGCTGTGCCTCGGGGGATCTGGTTTTTTGGGACGCCCCCGAGGATCCTCTATTTTTTCGGGCTCCTTCTTTTTAGATCTCCCTGGCATAGCAGATATGAGCTTGGCAAAAAAACTTTTCTTTTGATTAGCGTCATCTATGGAGGATAGCGTATGTGTGATGTCCCGTAGACCCGCTTCATAGTCTGGCTCTTCATTTGGCGAATAGGCTGGATCAAAATTAAGCCTCCTCCAGAATGGGTCAACATCTTTTATTGGGATACACGTGTCGTTAACTATGTATCCCTCAATCCGACAAGCATATGGCAGCCCCGAAGACAAATACAAATGGTGGTCGCATGAAGCGCCACCGTCACGCATCTTGTGTATCAACTCATACTCGTTCACAAGTAGCCTCATAGCGTGAATCGACACCCTGTTTAGTAGCTTCTTCAACTAGGCGTGCTGTCGATGTTCTTCCATGACCTTGGAACGGGAATCTTCAAAAGATTTACTGATTTCTTTCATCTGCGAGTTGACCATTTTAAGGATGTGCCTGGCAATTGTGTCGAGAGAGTTGTTGCTTCCATTGAGGTACCTTTCCAGATTTGCGTGCTGGCTCTCAACTCGGTTCGTCATAGTTTCGCCGTAGTTTCGACGTTCATCGATCCAGCAGGCTACAAACTTGTGTTTGTATGGATCCAGCCAGCTGTTGCGAATGTAGTGCCAGACCTCTGAAAAATAAAGGGAAAAATTCTTAAGACGTATGTTTAGGCTATTTAAAACTGTCAGCTGATACGAAGGACTCACTTGCTCTATCGTCCTGTATCAAATGACGTTCCATGTTGATGCGACGGTTGTCGAACTCCTGTATCGTGGGAGACTGATACAGGACCTTCCACCAGTACGCAAAGTCCGTCCCCATACCCGTCCTATATAGGCCCTTAAATTTTCTCCTTATATTCTCGGATATGTGCCACCTACATAAATTTTTGGTGGCATTAGGGAAGACCGCGTCACAAGCGTTCATGAGGGCCTGGTCCGCGTCAGTCAGGATCACGCGTGCAGTCATCGAGCATTTGTTTAAGTGTCTCCAGAGCCCAGCTGAAGTTCCTCTGCCGTTCCCTGATAACAAACGCGATGGCGATACAAAACGACTGTGATGTCGACGTCACACCAATAAACTGAACCAACGGCCAGTCGTACATGTTGGTGTTATACGTCGTGTCAATCATCAACACCTCGGGGAACGTACACCACATCTTATGAGACTTATTATGACAGAAGAAAATTTCCTCTGTCCTATCGTCGGTATCACTCTCCCGGGTATAGACCGTGAAACCGTTGCCTTCGAGAAAGTTTTCCAGCGCCTGCATTGGATGAAATAAAACTTTAGTAAATATTTCAAGCACGACAACTACACATTAAAACTACAAATGTTTTGAACTACCGTCATAGGGGTGTCGCCTCCTAATCTTGGCGGTGTGGTTGTATATATCTTTTATTACGGGTTGCACACTGGGAAACTTTTCACGGAGGGCTGCTTTGATTTGTTGTGGCTTCACGCTGGTCCTGTGTAAACTCTCAACCATATTCAGCTGGTCGCTGTTCATTTTTCTAAAAGACGCACAACCCTTCTCGAATTCAACGGGATCGTGGTTGTGAGTCTCGTTTACCACTTGAACCCTCCAACATGCACCCCTCGAGTTGTACCTGCCAGGATCTTAAACAGACAACATTTTTTGATGCTGCCGGTAAGTCTCACCATCGCCTTTATTTTGGGTTTGCCTCCACGATTGCATGCAAGGTCCACAACGTTTTTCCTTGACCGTTGGACCACAACAACAAACCCATGCTCCCGTCCTCTAGTTTTTACCCATTTCTCCAGATCTTCGCGGCTCTCAAAAATCTGAAACAGTTTTACGCTAATTCTTAAGCCGTTTATTAAATAACTTACAAATAAATAATATTAACTTAAACAAAACACACGGTGTCTTACAGCATCTGTTTTAAACGAAACCTTCACCTCACGTATGTAGTCGTCATCGTACTCATCTTCGTTATTTGGGTGTGATGAAGACTCGGTTCCATAAAACGGATCATTTGCTACTGGTGGCTGGTTCGAAGACGTAGCCTGACCTCCATAATCCGACCAGGCGACATGTGACGGGTACGACGGCTGACTATACCGTAATCCGACACGAAGTACTCCTACCATACATAAATTAGAAATTCAAACAACAATGCCAGTGATAATAATAAATAATAATAATAATACCTATAATAATATAAAATATAATATTTTAATAATAAATAAGAATATTAAAATAATAATAACATAACCGTATATTTACAATAAGACTATATAAGGAAACTAGTTCAAGTTTGGCAAGCCCGGCGAGCTAGTTTTACCGTAAAACTGTTCGGGCTGACAATAAGGTTGTTGGGGCTGGGTATCATACCCGACATAGTCTTAACAAAACGTAATGTGGCATGTGTTAGTAAAAAAAACTACCAAATTCATACTAAATAAATATATAACGAAACTTGGTTCAAGTCGGGTAACCACGACGTGACAGGCAGATCGTTAGCGGCGTAACCCAGCTCCTCCTCCGGAAATAAATTGTTAAACCAAGACATTCTGGGTATATATAGTACAAATGTTATGATGTTTTTTGGTTGAACGTCGAGACCAACACATGCCTTTATAATAGAGAAAGGAAAGGAGGGGAAGGGAGGGGAGCTGGGCTCCAATAATTCAGCAAAAGCAATACGCCACGTATAGATATATACGCGACGTATAAGGTACGGGTTGACAACCTACCCCAGCTTTTGCAGGGCAGGTTGTCATCAAATTAATACGCCGCGTATAGGTCTATACGCGGCGTATTAGGGAGCTTTTCTAGAAAAACCCACCAGCTTGTGTTATTATGTTTTTTGTTTTTTTTTTTCTTTTCTTTTTTTTTTGTTGTTTATTGTTATTTATAATTATTATTATTAATATTATTTTATTTATGAATAACATATTATTATTCACAATTCGGCAAAGGGTGTTTAGTAGCAGGGGTTATATGGGAAAATTGACATTGCGAAACGACCTTTTAATTTATTGGCTGCTGTCGTTATGGAAAACTTGAATAAGTTATAATGATTACCTTGAAAAAACTGACAGTGCCAAATGAACCCTTTCTTGGCTGCTTTCGTTATCGGCATCTCAAATCTGCATCCTCGATATCTTCAAACTCCAACGGTCTTGACCTTCGGCCACCACCGGCAATCGTAGTTGTGTTCACTCAACACATATCAGTTGTCACTAAGATTAAGCTTAGGCTTGCTATTAGTTTTATTTTTTACTTGGGGGTATTCTAAGTGGATCATCTTGTGTATATTAAAGAATTATCGGCGTATATGTGTGTGTGTGTATGTATATATATAGTAGATGTGCGGCATAAGAATTCATTGCGCCTACATAACCAGCACCAGATCAAGATACTAGTTTGATGAGTTTGAATCTCTCGGATCCGCGGTATCCATTAACAGCAGCAAGAACGTGAGCCTATACTTTGGACAGATAAGTGGAAATTCGGTCATTACTCCAGCTGAATGAGCACCAGACTGAGATATTAGCCCGGACTTACCTGAACCGGTTGACACGTACGCTGACGTGGATTTAGGCTCGGTGTTGACGCTGATATTAACATGTTTGCATAATACACAATGAAAGCACAAACTCAAACAACAATCCATACAATAGCAATTATCTTCAACGACCAGTTAAACAAGAAGAAGAGAAAAATAATGAAGAGAATTGCTATTGTATAGATTATTGTTTGAGTTTGTGCTTTCATTGTGTATTATGCCGGTGACAATAAAAGCTGTAAACAAACGTGTTAATATCCGCGTCAACACTGAACCCAAATCCGTGTCTGCATACGTGTCAACCGGTTCAGCTAAGTCCGAACTAATATCTCAATCTGGTGCTCATTATGTTGGAGCAATGAACGAATTTCCACCTATCTCTCCAAAGTAGGGGCTCCCGTTCTTGCTGCCGTTAGCGGATCCGAGAGATTCAAACTCATCAAATTAGTATCTCGATATGGTGCTGGTTATGTCGGCGCAATGAATTCTTATACCACACATCTACTATATATATATACGTATATATTTAAGCCGATAATTCTTTAATATACGCAAGATGATCAACTTAGAATACCCCAAACGAAAAATAAAACTAATAACAAGTCTAAGCTTAAGCTTAGTGACGACTGATATGTGTTTGAGTGAACACAACTACGGTTGTTGATGGTGACCGACGGTCAAGACAGTTGGAGTTCGAAGAAATCAAAGAGCCAGATTTGAGATGTCAATAACGAAAGCATCCAAGAAATTGAAAGTTTGTTTGAAAATGCCAGTTTTCCCAAGCAAGCCACTGTAACTGATTCAAGAAGCTCATAACGAAACTAGCCAATAAATTAAAAGTTCGTTTCGCACTGTCAATTTTCTCAAATAAGTCCTGCTACTGAACGCCCTTTATCGAATTTCAAATAATAATATGTTATTGATAAGTAAATAATATTAATATTAATAACATAAATAACATCTACCTATTCTAATAAAGTAAAAATAAATGTGAACACTTGTCATGTTTTGGTTAATTCTTACAATTTTTTTCCTCTAAAACTAATTTACCCTAATATATGTAATAAATCAATAATTATTCACTTTCCTTTTACACTATATTTATATAATATCTATATGTTTTTATAAATATAAATATTAACATATTATTTTACTACATATTTCAAAATACTTGGTGAATTTCAAAAATTAACAACAAACCATGTTTCTCAAATGAAAATTGTTTCGGGTTTTTTTATGGAACTTAAATTTGATATTATGGGTCAAAAGTTGGTAAATAGATTATTTGGTACAAATTAACCACATTTAGGTTAAAATTTGTTACGGGTCAAAAATGAAAATTTTGAGGATTTTTAAAAGTTTGAGAATACAAAATAAATTTATCGTCAAATTTGTTATGGGTTCAAAGTGTTAACTTTGAAATGTTAAAAGTATGAAAGTTAGAATTTTAAAAATGATTCAGGTTTCAAATTTATTTTTAAGGGGGGCATTTTTTAAAATAATCAAAAGGTTTGGGATTTGGCAAACTGACTAATTTTCCCTCAACTATTAAAATGTAAGAAAAGACTACGAACACTTTCGACATACCACCCCCATGCCTATTAATGCTTCTAACTTTTATCAATTTTGAAATATTTATGTTAACATTAATTTTTCCTTCAATGGTGATCATAACGTTATATGGGAAGCAAGTCATGGAAAACTATGCTCAAATGAAACAAAATATTCACAAAATTGGATGGGTTAACATGTTATTTTTTATGTTGTTATTATGACAAAGTCGAGAAGCCCTCTAAAACTTATCAAAATCCATTTCATGGTGTAGCTCAGAAAAACATAGCTCTTGAAGAACATCCATTGTTACAATTTAATGTTCTACTTTCCTTTAATGAGTGGTAAATTGATAAATATATAAAAAAAGGTAACACTCCTTATGTATTTAGACTGAGTGGTTAGAACTGCTATCGTATGAGAAGCTTTATTTCCGAAATTGGTTCATAACCAAAAGTCTTTCAATTATAAATATATGGCATCGAGAATAAATTTTTCAATAGAAAGAAATATTCCCGGGTACATTTTTGTACGAGCATTTTTTTATTAAGTTCATTTAAAAAATAATTTTGTGATATAAATAAAATCAATTTATGTACACATTGTATAGATACAAGCATAGATGCAATACATTTTTTTTCATATACGCTATGTAATTATTTGTTGTACTTATAATTTTATAATTTGAATTATCCCGTGTGTTACACGGGCTCTAAAACTAGTTAATAATAACAAAAGAAAAGAAAAGAAATAAAAAGAAGAAAAAAACCATAATAAGACAATACTGGTAGACTTTTCTAGAAAAACTCACTAACATAACCAGCACATGTTTGATATTATATAATATAACATAATATAATATAATATAATAATAAAATAATATTATTATATTATATTATATTATACAATACGCTATACGAACGTACCTCCGAACGTCTTGCGTCGCGCCTCACCCGGCATCTGAATCTCTGGCGTACATCATGTACCTAATAATAATAATAATATTTTAGTACTAATAATAATATAAAAATTAATGCTTTAATATTAATAATTATATGTTTAGAATAATAATAATATAATAATTAATATTTTAATATTATTATTTTAATAATAATAATACTATTTTAATAAATACAATAATAGTATTTTATTTTATTAACAAGAATATTTTCATAACAACAATATCTTAATAATAATATTAATATTTTAATAGTAATAATATATTAACAATTTTAACAATAACGGTAACAGTACGGGAAATCTATTTTAAGTGTGGGAGGCCCGACGAACTAGGGTTACCGTAAAACAGTTCAGGCTCATATAGGCGGTGTTTATATAGTAGGCATGGTGTAGTATAACGGTTGGTGCCTAGACAAATTTCAAAAGTAAACCATTCACCAAATCTCTATCCTAACATCTACAGGTCTACAACTACGTCCTAACACGTACTAAATAAAGATAAAACGAAACCTGATTTAACTCTGACTGACCGTTAGCGCTGTCCGGCATCTCCTCGTCCGACTCCGGAAATATATGGTTGTTGGTGTTGGTTGAATGAAGAGGGTGAGGGTGAGGGTGAGGGTGAGGGTGAGGTAAAAAAAAAATAAAGAAAAGAGAGAGGGTGGAAAGAGAGGGGAGGGAGCCGGGCTCCAATAATATACAAAACCCAATACGCCGCGTATAGGTCTATACGCGGCGTATTAGGGTACGATCCGACAACCCTATGACAGAGCCAGGCTAGGACGTCAAATCGTACCATAATATGCCGCGTATAGGTCTATAAGCGGCGTATTCATAGGTGTGGTGGGTGTCCCTAGCAGGACCCGTTAGTTTATTCCTCTATAAGGACAAAAAAGAAAAAAAACTAGTTTCACAGTTTTCCGTTCTAAGAAAAATAGTTTTAGTGATTTAAGATCAAGTAAACTACAACTATATGCATTCAAAGAATTGTTCGGAAAAGACATTACATTGTTAAGTCATACTACAAATAACCATATAAATATATGCAAAATTTTGGAACTAACTAATTTTTGAAAGGAAAAAAAATCAATTTACGGTGTCAAACCTGGCTATTATTTCACTAATTCACTTAGGTTTTGTTCGTTTCAAGGACATTAAAAGAATTATAAGGAATGAGATTTTAAATCCCATGAATTGATATGTTCGTTTCATTAAATGAAAGAATAAGAATGAAAACTAAATTCCATCAAATCCCACATTTTTTGGGATTTTAAAATCCCACCCATTTGAAAGGATTATGGAAAATAAAGGATTTTCTTATTAACAATAAAAACCCCTCAAAAAAAAATTCAAAAAAATTAATAAAAAAATCATAAATCAAAATATAAATAAAAAACGAAAAATGTAAAAAAACTAAAATGTTTCCGCCTTTGCCCTCGTTCTTAAAAAAAACCCGAAAAATGAACTGAAACCGAATGTCGATGAAAACGAAACACAAACCAAAACTGAACCGAATTGATGGAAACCGAAAAAATCGATCAAAACGAAACAAAAAAATTGAAACCGAACAGAAATGAAACTGAAAAAACCGACCACAACGAAACAAAAGGCCGAAAAAGAATCCGTAACCGACCAAAAACAAACAAAAAAAACCGAAACCCAACCCGTCCAGTGCTCCGAAACCGACCAAAAAGAAACAAAGAAAACCGAAACGCAACCCATCCAGTGCGAAAACTCGTGTCAGCTCGAAACCAATTCCAATTCCAATACATATTAACCAACCAAACACATGATAGGGATTCTCAAACATTCTATTCCATTCCAATTCCAATTTCAAATCCTTTAAAAAAAGTCCGTGAAACGAACGCGCCCTTAGGACATGATGACAGGACTTTTTACTTACTTCATATGACTCTATAAGGCTATCTGCTGTGGGTGGGTGGGTGTGGGGGGGGGGCTTCGAAGCCCGCCCCGCTATGGTATAATGCCCCGCAGTGTTGTTCTGCGCCTTCCTCTCGGCGCCCATAGCAGACAGATAGCCTAATCAATGTGCAATAGAAGGATGACATGGTTGTATTTTTCTCAAATTGGGGATGCTCATGCACCTCGTGCGCCATCACATCGGAGCTAAACTGCATCTTTGATACCATATTACCACTCGATACGCCATGATTATTTAGTCACCATATAAGTTTACAAGTGATTTTTCTTTAAAACTAATTGGCAATATTAGAAAGAGGATTACCTTTTTCTTTTTCTTCTCACATGACTATATGAGATTTGGCTTGAACGTAACACATAAAATCAATGTAGAGCAACCAAAATCTTATAGTGACGATTGGATTTTATCTTCTGGTAGCGGTGTTGAACGTTTGTTTACCAACCAGAAGTAATCAATCCGAATCAAAATTGTTATTTATATTTAACTAGTGTTTTACCCGGCGTGTTGCGCCGGGCGTGTAGGTAAAACTCGGACGGTGGTAAACCCAAGAGTTGTCGGTCTCAAGCGTTGATGCGGTAAGTCAACGAGAATTCTGTCGGTTTAAAACAAAAAAATATTAAAATTTAGGTGGACTAATGAGGTGGAATCGGTTGGTAAACTCGATCGTTGATAAAACCCGATCGTTGTCGATCCCGAACGTTAAGGCGGTGAGTCTACGCAAATTCGGTCGGTTTCCGTCACGTTTGTTATGGTACTGGAAATAAAAAAATTGGCATCCGGTTCGTTTTCGTTACGATCATTACGGTACTGGAACTAAAATCGAAGGCAGTGAGTCTACGTAATTTGGTCGGTTTTCATCACGTTTGTTACGGTACCGGAATAAAATCATAGCAAAAAAAATGTCTTCCACCAAGTAACTCAATGGGGTACTTATAACCAATGTTTTAAAAACCGGTTTGACCGGCCGGTTCAACCGGTTGAACCGGATTTTTGTCACCAAACCGGTATTTAATACCCGGTTTATTTGAGCGATTTTAGGGAACATCAAACCAGCTGGTTTTCTTAAAAAACCTGTTCATACCATTAAACCGGTTTAAAGCCCACCATATTTTTAAGCTTCAGGCCCAATTTTTATTACAATTACCATTAACATAGGATGAACGGCGTTTCACAGTGCATTAAGAATCCTTCTTATAATCCTTCTTGTATTATATTCCCTTTACCTTATTAATCGATTATATATCAGAATTAAAAACTGCTATTAAAGCTTCAATCTAAAGTTGGTTTCTAGTATGCTATTGAATTGATTATGTGCCTTTTCTATCGTTCCAATCATTCTTCATGTTCATATCATCGTATGCATTAGTAGTTTGTTTTTAAGTATTTCACATTCTAGTAGTTTATTATTTTCATGGGTAAGTTAGTTTATTAATTCCATGGGTAGTTTATTATTTATAAAGTCATTAGTATTTCGATTAGGATTATGAAGGAAGAAAATGATTTAGTCTGATATCTCTCTACATTTCTATCAAGTTTTCTTCTAATTTCTTTGGATCATTTGATTAATGATTTGGTTCGTATCAATTGGCTTTATCATCTTAATATAGTAGTTATATGGAATCATGTATTTTTTTTTGTTTGATTTTTTAGCTAAAGTTAGCATTAATATAAAATTATATGGTAAACTATACAACCCGGTTGAACCTCTCGATATAAACCGGTTCAACCGGTTGTACAATTTTTTAGTCGAATCCGGTATGAATAAAATACCGGTTGTTAAAACATTGCTTGTAACACCAAAACTCTTATTTATATTAACATATTAAAAAAAATCACAAATAAAATAATTATAAAAAAAAATAATAAAACCCCCAAAAAAAATTCTATTCAAAGGAAAAAGGAGTCTAAAATTAACCAAAATAAATATGAAGAATTCTTGCTTTATACATGCCTGCATCCTGCATTGTAGATTATTTCCAAGTTTACCAAACATTTACAAACTTCACATCAACCAACACGTCAACACAATTGATTATGTACCAAAATAATTTACTTAAAAACAAAATACAACTAATAAAATATTTAAAAAAATCTTTGGTGACACCAAACTTTTTAATTATACAATATATATAATTCGGTTTAAATCGATTGAAATAATATCTATATACTGGATTAAGGAATTTCTATTAGGAAGCCCTAAATCACTAAGTTGCCTAGCAAGTGTAGCATTCTTGTTCGACACTTTCATACTTCAAGTGAATGATTGCTCGAGTACATCTTTAAGCTATCAAGATCTGTAAATTCATGTCATAAACATAGCTTGAGGTTTGGAGACAGACATTCGAGTGATGAAGTTCATCTTTGAGCCATCAAGTTTTGCACACATGTTCAACAATTAGAGACTTGTTCAAAACGTAGACAGGTAGCCACTTCGTCACTTGTAAATTTATTGCATTAACGTAGACTGAATCTCGTAGACAAACACATTGAAGAACTTGATAAACTCGAAGATGGTCATTTCTCATTTCTTTTTCAATAAATGTATGTTTAGTATTAACACGGTTAACACATATTTATTTATTTATTTGAGTTGATAAAAAAATTTATCGAATAAAGAGTTTAAAGAATATCCCATGATAACCTCTATACATGAACTTATATCATTTTACACATTCCAACTTGTTATCCATTTTGACATTGAGATTGGATTGTGACACACTGATTCTATAAATAATATAATCTTAAAATTTGGTTGTTTCAGTTTGAAATTAACATTAAACAAAATTCAAATTTGGTTTTTCATTCAACTTTAACCATTTTGAATTTGGTCCGGCTTTTGGTTTGATTGGAACAAAATTGTGACATTCGTCATTTTCGCTTAATAAATGTAGTTGTTTTATTTCCCGTCTTGTAATTGGATCTCTATAATTATTAAAAACGTCAACGTATTTATTATGTCTTTCGTTTTGTCCGTATTGCGTTAAAGAATCGAGTAATTTCACTTTCAGACCTTAAACTTCAGTTTAATCAATTTCTGGACCCAGCCCAAACCACAAGGACTATATTGCAAAATAACCAAAATATTTTTCCCCCTTTCTTCCTCTCCCCGTCGATCTCGTAGCCCCCCCCCCCCCCCATCAGTTTTGCTTCGTTTATGCCGATTATCAAGCCAATTAAACGAATCCGTAATCTCTGCGAATCATAATCATCATATACATGGTGTAACAGTCCGTCAATCAAGTTAATATAATCAAAATCGCATAAACATAGGCCGCGGATCAGTTTTGATCTTGTTAGCCTATAAATACGAGCCTAAAATCCAATTAACGAACACCACACCATTGTCTCACTATCACGAAACAAAACCCTATCCTAATTGCATCATTGTTATAGTTCTTGACCACGTTTAAGTTCTTCATCAAGCCGAAACCCTAACTCGCCGTTCTCATACAATCTGTAACCATTTCAGGTAATTGTAACGTGCGCTATGATCTCGATTTAACCCTCTTCAAAACCCCTCTGTCAATTTTTGATTGACAGAGGGTATAAGAACCGAATTCAAATTAGGGTTTATATGATTTGGGGGCTTGTTTGCATATCTGGTTATATATATTTGTTTCTGTTTGTATTAACAAGTTAGACACTGGCACAGATGGCCAGTGCATATCACCTTAAACACGAGACCCAGCCAGGGGCGCAGTTTCGACCCTCCCCTGGTCCGATTTTTGTTTTATTTTTTTTATTATCATTATTTGGTTTTAATTAATATAAAAAACTATATTTACATTTAAAACTATATTGTTATACTCGTTTAAGCAAACCGAACCCCGATAAACTTCTAAAATAAAATTTCAAATTCATATATTTAAATATATAAACATGTAAAATCTTTTATATCTATATATATTTATTTTTACCTAAACAATAATAATAATAATAACAATAATAATAATAATAATAATAATAATAATAATAAATGTGTTTCTTATCCTTTTAAATGGAACTTCGTTAAACTAGCACCTAAAACGTCTTCATAGATAAGACTGTATTTATATTGTAAATGTTTTTTCTTTAATAAAAAAATATAACCCTTCGTTAAAATTAATAGAATTTGATGACACCTTTATCAAAAATCTATAAAACATAACTAATACGTTAACGACCCCAAATCCGTTGCAAACCCATCTCTATGTGTCTTGTTCATTTAGTTTGTTAAGTAATTATTTCATTTACACTTAAATAATTAGGACAAATTGTCGGGAATTATCGCGGGACCAACTAGCTTACTCTAACCTTTACCGTCTTCTCGTACCTTATTCCTTATTCCAAGTGAGTTCTTCATAACCCCATTTTAACGTTTTATAATATTTTGGGGGTAGCACGTAACAAGTTTTTCTTTCGTTAGTTATGTGATTGTTTACAAACCGATTCACTTACATCGTACATGTTAATATTATTCGTGCATATTATTTATGATTATACGTGAACTTGCTTGCAATGTGTTTATTGTTTTTATGGTGGAAGTTACGCAAACGCAAATGCATACACATAGTGGGAGGGTCCGACGGGACGTACCCGCGCCGTCTAACGTTACGACCTCGGTTGTTTACGTAAGGTGGTTCTCATTTCCCCGACTTCAACGGCTTCGGCTAAATGAACGGGAGGAATACATTACTTGCTTTCATTTACTTTACGCTTGAATAATTATTGCATTACGATTGTTGAGTCGCGAGTTTCCTATATATATGTATACACAAAAACTTATGAAAACTCACCAACTTAATTGTTGACAAAATATATTATTTTCAACGTGTTACAGGTTCAACCGATGGTGTGCTAAGGACGAAGATCATTAGTTTGCCTTAGGATATTTGAAATAAAGAACTTGTTTACTTTTCGATGAAGTGTTATCTTTTGTTGTTGTTTATGAACAATATGTGTACTTTTGATGATATGAAATGCATTAAATATAATTATTGTCGCTTTAATAGCGTTTTACACCCGGACGTTTCCGCTTAAAGCCGGGGTGTTACAAAAAATCAAATTGAAAAACTAAACCGATAAACACATCTACCTTCCGGTAAGTTTTATATTCATCACCAGAAAACTAAATTAACTTTGGAGATGTCTTCCTTAATGGAATAAAACTTTGCTAGGTTTCATGGCAAGATTCCTACTAGACGTAACTACAGTCTTCGGGATATAGGTTTGCTTATTGTTCATTGCTTGGTATCAATTGAATTCATAAAATCATACAAGTGGGCTATTACTCTTTTATGAATTTAAAATAAAATGTATATTGGTAACAAACAACACAACACATAGTAATAATTCATTATATTACCATAGGTTAACCAAACATTTTAATAAAATAATTGAAGTACCCAACTGATAATTTTTCATTCTATCCCTTGTCCATAGGGTTGTAAACAAAACGAATTGAACCGGACGAGACCTTGTTCGTGTTCATCCGCTAAGCTTTGTCGGACACACATACGGTTCATCAACACTCTACTGAATGAAAATTCGTGTCTTGTTCATTCATTAAGGAATTGAGTTTGTTCATGTTTGTTCGTGTTCGTTAAAATTGTAAAAGGATGTTGAAGAACACATAAACAAACAACACACTAATGGACAAACAAACACTAATGGGCATTACAGGACAAACGAGCATAAACCACATAACAGACAAACATAAATTAAAACAAATTCACCGACAAATCCAGAATTACACCTTATGATATCTAAAAGAACTTAACACTTAACATAGTAATCAAAACATAATTATATCACTTATATCAAAATAATGTGTTGAATGGCGAGTTCAACGTATGGTGGTAGCAAGTAGCAACGTATCTGTACGAATTAGGTTCACTAATAAGCTCTCAGGATGCCATTGTATGCGATAGAAATTTTGGATCTGCATATAATAATAATAATAATAATAATAATAATAATAATAATAATAATAATAATAATAATAATAATGTAGTGGATTTGGAAGATTGCTATTTGCAAAGAGGGATTTAATCTTCTGTTCTGTGGTGCATTATTTAATCTTATTATGTGAAGATAGTAAAAAAATTTAACTTTCAGACTATTTTATAGCACAAATATGTGCATTCAGAACAAGTGTTTATTAACTGACACAAACAGATGAATATTGGCCTATAAATTTATTACTCATTTTACTCATGGTTTTCTTCATTAATAGTGGTTCATTGAGATTCATTGGCTTAATGATTGGAAGGATTGGGTTCAAATACAGTCGTCTAACAGCATTGGAACCGTCTACGATGTTGGATTTTAGGTTTTTGCTTTTCGATTTTAGAACTTTTGTTCAGATCATCGTCTCTTTTTATTTTTCATGGTGTTTATTGTTTATTTTCGTCATTGTGTCTTTTTCCCTCAACATTGTGTTATATCTTGTGATCCATTGTGTCTTTGTACCTTTCCAAGATTTAGGAACCTGTGTAGGATAACTTAACCCATGATTGGAATCGAGTGTGTAGGTAGATCAATTCTGTTATGATAGTACATGCTGGCTTTATATCTATACTTTTATCAGGTATGAGTTTTTGATAACACAAACCGCAAGTGTAGACTTAAGGCATACTTAGTGAAATGCAATCATTCAGGCGTGTGCTATTCCAGCTGTCTCTAAATGCAAGATTAAAAACCGCCACTTATAATTTCCTGTCAAGCACTCGGT
Organism: Bidens hawaiensis; assembly: GCF_021521415.1. Taxonomy (NCBI): domain Eukaryota; kingdom Viridiplantae; phylum Streptophyta; class Magnoliopsida; order Asterales; family Asteraceae; genus Bidens; species Bidens hawaiensis. The sequence goes on from NW_027491137.1 coordinate 728,580, forward strand.
TTCTGTCAACTAAAGGTGAAGTGATTGGGGATCTGAATCCACATGGTGAAGTGGCCTTACCAAAGACCATTTTGATGGCGAGGTTACTGCTGGTGGTGTAAGAGGGAAGGCATTAGATCCGTCACATGAGGATGATTTAGAAAAGATAAGGAAACTGGCAGCTGCAGCTTCGCACAGAGATGGTGAATTTGCAAGTAAATGGAAAGATAGGATGCGTGAAACTAGCGTGTTGATGAAGCAGGTGATCGAGCCCGGGGTGAGAGGCGTGTATTTGAAGGATTCAGAAAAGGCTAAATGTACCAGCTTCATAAGGAGAATCCGAAGGCGAAAGATTATAGGATTATGAGACAAAGGCTGCATGCTATTTTATGGTTGAAAGAAGATGAAGAGAAAATGGAAACCGTTGGATGATTCTGTTGAGCAGTTGCTTGACAATTTCCCCGAGTAAGTTCTTTTGTTGATTGTGATCACCAAAATCAGTTTTCTGTTATGAACTAGTTTTTTACCCGGCGCGGGGCAGATTGCTAAAACCCGGGTGGTAGTGAAACCCAAACGTTGTCGGTCCCGGGTGTTGAGGGCGTAAGTCGACGAGAATTCAGTTTTTTCAATTACGTGCGTTATGGAATCGAAACTAAAACAAAGAAAACGGAAAAATAAAAATTAAGGACCAATGGGGTGGCATCGGTCGGTAAAACTCGGGCGTCGGTAAAACCTGAGCATTGTCGATTCCGACCGTTGAGGCGATTAGTCTAGGCAAATTTAGTCGGTCTCCGTTACATTTGTTACGGTACCATAACTAAAATAAAAAAGCAAAAACAAAAGCAAAATTTTCATTTGATCAGTTTTCATTGCGTTCATTATGTTATCGCAACTAAAACAAAATGCGATGAGTCTACGCGAATTCGGTCGGTTTTCGTCATGTTTGTTACGGTACATAAACTAAAAAAATGGCATTCCATCAATTTATGTTATGTTCATAACGGTATCAAAACTATTAGCAAAATGCCTTCAGCCACTGAGGTGCCGTCAAGTGACCCAATGAGAACACTTACGGCACCAAAGTTGTAATTTGTATATATTAGTAATATGAGGTGTTAAAAGTAATAATATTATTCTAAAACAAATTAACCTATTATTATTTATTTTAAATATAAAAATCAATAAAGTTTTGGATATGAATTATCCATGCTAGAAAATACGAAATCGAAAGATACTAGAAATAGTGAATTGGGAGTGGATATGAAAGTATGCCAATGTTAACGATATAAATTAAGAAAAATAAATTTTCAACTTTGATTTTTTTATATGTTTTCTTAAACCAGATAATGTTGGATTTTTAAATGACCAGATAAAAAAAAAAGACTATTTTGCATTTTATAATACAAATAGGGAGGTAATTGATCTACATAGGCTTATAAATGAACCGGACAAAAATGAACAATTAAACTAAGGGCTTTCTCTTGTTTTTGTTCTTGTTCTGTTTGTTTATGTTTGTGTTTGTTTATGTTCGTTTGTTAATAGTAGTGGCGGACCTAGCTAATGAGGAGGGGCAGCCTCCGCTACCTCTCAACGTTTCGCCGGTAATGTAAAAAAAATTTTTTAGTTGATTTTCATGTTTCATTACCCCTGAAAAAAAAAGATAACGCTACGGCGTTACCGGCGTTACCCCTATGTATTTTAAGCCCAACCAATTTAATACTTAAACCCAACAAAAACCCACTTAAATTATAAAGCCCAAACCAAAAAAACCCAATAACCCAAATAATCCTTTTAAGTTTAACAATAAAAAAAAAGACCGGATATTGTGAACACAGACACACAGCCGACAGCTCTCTGTCTCTCTAGACTCTGCTCACTACACACCACCAGTTCACCACGGTTGCCGCCACCTCCACTTCCGTCCGCCACCAGCCACCTCCTGACCTCACTCAACCACTCCACCTCCGACCTCTCCTTTCCGGTAAGATTTCTTGTATTTAGGGATTTACGGTTATGTTTAAATTGGAGTTAATTTGGAATTTAGGGTTTATGTTTAAATTGGAATTGATTAGGTTTTTAAGGTTATATTTAAATTGAAATTAATTAGGGATTTAGCCTTTAGTTTTACGTGTAAATTAGAATGGATATTAGGTTTTTGGTTCAAATTTTGTTTAGGAAACTTTGAAGATGAGTAAACAACCTCTTATTAGCAACTTTTTTAAACGTCAAAGAAAAGAAAACGATGACATCGGTTTATCACCAAGTTTAAATATTCCAACTTTAAGTTCAAATATGTGCGACTCTTTTATTTTCTTATTTAATTAAATATTTTGTTTATCAATATTTTTGTTGAGTAACTTTAAAACTACTCATTAACAATATGTGTTTGATCTGATCAAAAGATATCAATAAAATCATTGTATTAGTAAGTTAATAAGTTTGAATAATTTTCAATATCATTAAGTAAACAAGTTTAGGTTATTTTGATGCGCCCATTATAAACCAACTTGTTTTGATCTGCCATTGCAGATGGGTTAACCGGGCATTGGTACGCTAGTAACACGAAGCCGAGCCGGGGACGCGCCAAACATGTAACCAGACACCTGCACGAGCAAAACATGTTACTAGGCTCCGCTACGTGCGAAAGGTAGTCAGGCCCCCTAAACGCGAAACCAGTAAAAAAATTTTTCTCAATGTACGTTTAAAAAAAAATTTACGCTACCCCTGAAATTAGTTTCTAAATCCGTCACTGGTTAATAGTATAAAGAACAATGGACATAAACGAATGAATATAACTGAGCATAGATAAACAAACATAACCGAGCGAATTTCATTTAAAATTAAACATGAACTCAATCAGTCGGGCCTAAAAATGACAAAAGTAGATTTAGTTGTAGCGGATGTAAAATAAATAACGGAATTGTATAACAAACTTAAACATATTTTAATGAACAAATATAAATGAAGGTAAAGGAAAGAACTTAAATAAGCGTGAATGAACGAGCATTCACAAACATAAATGAAAGAGCGAAACATGTGTTCATGTTTGTTCATTTTGTAAATAAACGAACTTTCTGACGAACAATTCTCAGATGATTCAATGAACGTTCTGTTCTTTTACAGGCTTGAATGTAGATCTATCCTAACTTCTGCTACATATTTATACAATAACATTTAGGCGTCTATAATATATATTTTTATTTTTGTTTACTTTGATGGTATTATTGTTATTTTGCAGATTTTTCGAGTGGCACGATAGAGAACTTCATGTCGCGACTTTACCATATAAACCAGACTTCAAAGTGATGCCCGAGGGTTGGGACGGGACCATCAAGGACCCGGATAAGGTGCTATATGAGATATCAATGGAAGAAGAAGAGGTTTTATATCAAGAGTTCCTTGAGAGGTTCATCTTCAATAAGCAGAAGGTAACCTTAAAAAACAATCTTATTCTCAGACATCAGCTGTCTTTTTGGAGATGTTAATGCTGTTTTGTTGTTTCATTAGCAGATGGATTATAGAGTGAAGGTTCACAAATACAGCAGAAGACGCACGTCTGAGGGGTGGGAAATTACGGTTGAGAAAATGGGGCCTCGCGGGAAGCGTGGGGATGGTGGTGGGTGGAAGTTTAAGAGTTTAGCAGACGGGTCCACTCGACCACTTAATGACTATGAGAAGATGTTTGCAAAACGAGAGAAGCCTCGCAGGCGACGCAAGATTCTAACCCAAAGTAAAACTGTCTGATGAGATTGAGTGGTGTTGTTTTTGTTGTGTAGACAGTTTGGTTTCTTGATTAATAATACGGTCCCTTTTGTTTTTGTCAAATGTAGTGGGATACTGGACATGTCATCATTAATGTCTTTGTTGCGATATTTTGTTAAGTCATAGGTTAAGGTTGTGCTAACTGCCAAGGCTGAAATATTGGAGAGAGTGGTAGAATTAGGTCATTCCATTTAATAAAGGGTGGCATAAAGTGTTCGAGTGTGACAATAATAATAATTAAAAAGGAAGAAAAAGAGAGAATAAAATGCATAATTTGAGTGACATAAAATACCCATTGCCCTACTTTGGGTATGTCGCATGTAGCATGGGACAATTTTCATCAATTTTCATTATCTGTTCTGTTTTTGTTTTATATTTTTTCCTCCTAGGGGTTTATTTTGTGAAATTATATTACAAATTTTCATTATTTGTTATGCTTGTTTTCTCTCCTAAAACTTCAACCAAAGATGTGGTTAGTAAAGGTGGCGGCGACAACTAAGGCGGGTGGCGTCTATCGATGAATGCATGCTAGCGGTTATATAGACGATGATGAGTTTAAGAAATATCTAAAGAGCATTTATAGAATTATAAAAGAAAACGTACCAAGTTTATAAAAGAAAAGTGTTAAAAAAACAATGTTTTTATGTTATTTAAATTGTGCATGTGTGATTCACTAAATTATAATCATATACATTTATACTTTCAAACAACTTTGATTATTGGTAATAATTATGTTTACTTAAATCAATAATAGATTGTACTCAAATTTATAAAGGTTCACACTGGAAAATGTAAAAAGAAAAGTTTATTTAATTTACATCACGTATTTAGTCATAATATCTCTATTACCATAATAACACGTTCAAAGACATGAAGGTCGACGAAGGAAGCTAGGTTTGGAGAGTTCAAGTCAAGGAAGAGAGCAAACCAGGGATCACAAACAAGATCTAATGTGGCATTCGTCAAATTTGGTTTAACAATTTGTTTTTCATTTTATGTACCCGTTTGTAATTAGATTCTCTTATGCAATAAAACCATCGAATTAATTTTTTTTACTTTGTCTTTATTACGTTTGTGTTTCGTTGCATTTTGATTTAATTATTTATTCGTAGACCTTTAATGTATCGTACTTATGCATTTTAAGCCCTCTAATCATAATTTTTACCCTTCTTGATTAGCAAGACAAACTCCAACGACCATTCTGCAAATAACCCAAACCTTTCTCCCTTTCTTCCCAACCCCGTCGCTACACCGACAACCCCCTTTTTTCCGGTTTAGATTCAAAATTGACCTGTGAAATCAGGAATTGATTGATTATTAATCAACACGCTCCATCTCGTTATGGCATACTTCGTTAATTGACAGCTAATTAACAAATCAAATTGAATTCAATTTCATTAACTCCATATTCGGTATGACTTTGATCTTGTATCACTATAGATACGATAAAAACTCAATTAATTAGTCCTATGCCATCCTCTCATAGTTCCGAAGATAAGCCCTCATTCAATTACAACATTGAAGCTTTCCAGAATCGTTTTTGGGTTCAAGTTCTAAGTCGGAACCCTATCTCTCATTTCTCCCTCTATTAAATCTTGTAAACGGTAATTGTTGCATGTTTCTGGTTCGGTATTACACGAGGAATCAAAGCCCTCTCTCAATATCATATGATAGAGGGCTATCAATCTCCAATTAAAGAATTGTTTAAATTAGGGTTCATGGTGATTTGGGGATAATTAAAACGGTTAAATAACTATTTATTTCCTCGTATCCTAACCAGGTTAGCCACCGGCCCAGTTGGCTGGTGCATACTTGTTAAAACACTAAACCGGTGTCACACCCCGACTTAGGGCCTAGAAGTGTGACCAATAGTTGGTACCTGTTTTGTAAATGTATCACAGTTTTGGGTTAATTTTAGCGGAAGACTTAATGGTTTAATATAATTTTAATTTATATTGAAAATTTACTTGGGAATTAAATATCCAAGTTGAAAGTTTACAAAATATTGTTATTTAATATTACAAGGATTTGTATATAAAAAACTGAGCCATCAAGCAGACTTCTATCTCCGGGATGACTCTAATCCTTGTATCTAGTAATCATCAAACTTAGTTACCTGCAAGTGAGATTAAAATACATCAGCTATATGCTGGTGAATCGTTATGTAACAACTCGGTTTTCCAGGTATGAATCTATATCTATTACCCGACCCGTTTTATGTTCGGGGAATCTTAACAATGAAAAATATCACGTTTATCGAGAAAAATTGATACAATTTATATTTATTTATTATATTTGTGTAACTTTGAAATATATACACTTTTAACCCAAAGTACAGACTTTAACCCTCTTTTGTATCCACATCAAATCTCCAGGGATTAAATTTCAACTTTTACATGTCATCTTTATAACCCATACCCGTAACTAGTAACCCACGACCCGTTAACCCGTACCCATTAAGTTAACTTGTACCACAATTAACGTTCTAAACTCGGAATTGAATCATGTCTTTGATTTATCTTATCATTATCGGCCTAACCATCATATTTAATTTGGAAACGAGATCAAACTAAATGTATATTGAATTATTAACCAAACCGACTTAAGCCCACTCGTAAATTGTTACCTACGTATGATAATAACTCAATTAAACGCTTCCTCACCATCTATATAATCAGGCGACCTACACCCCTAACCCTAATTGCAGTTATTTTGGCCGTACCCTGCTATCTGATTCCGTCCTTGCCGTCGGCGACGGGTTCATCATTCTTATTGGTTCCGTATTATTTTGTCACACCCCGATCCAGGGCCTAGAGGTGTGACCAGCAATTGGTACCTGTTTTGTAAATATATCAGAGTAGCGGGTTCATTTTAGCGGAAGTCTTTATATATATTAAAATATTAATTTACATTATCAAAATTACTCGGGAATTAAACACCCGAGTTTCAGTTTTACAAAACAGTGTTATTAATAATACAAGGATTCATGATGTTCAAAAACGAGCCATCTCGAGCGATCTTCTATGACTCCAATCCTTGTATACATTTACAGTCATCTAATTACCTGCAAGGGTGGGAAAAACACGTCAGCTATATGCTGGTGAAACGTTGACTCGATAAAACATTATAACAGTCGTTAAATACAAACATAGTTTTCTGTTTCACAAACTCAGCAGGAATGCCTGTCCATCCCCGGGATTTGTACCACTGCCTTACACACACAATTCAAAGTTTCCCCGAGTATATAGCCCCTGTTCGGAGACAACCTTCCCCTAGGCTATGTAACCCTTATGTAGAACTGGTTATGACTGACTTGGTTTTGTATGCCAATTATCAGTTATGTTTGGATCCAGACACATGTGTATTCGGTCTGAGTTGCTTTTTATTATCTATTTTGTATTATAACGATTTTAGAGATTATATCTCATGCAAAAATTTATCAGACTCTTTGTAATAAACAACCAGTCTATTACAAGAGTAAAATCAGTTCAGACAGAAAAAGGTTAACGTGTTCACCTTGTATAATCAGTAGGTACTATCAACCTCTTTAACTTCAGTATGCTATTCACCTATATTCATAATAGGTATGCATAAGTACCTAATTGGTATTATTCAACAGACTTTAAGTCAGTTTCAGTTTTAGCAGACTCGAGGTCTGATCAGCTGACTCTTAGGTCTAACCTAACCTTAGTATAGTTATAGACGTTTTATGAAAATACTTTTGGATTTACAAATGACGTTTGGAACAGCACGCTTTGGCCTAATAAAGGATATCAAGTTGGCAAACTTCTCCAGGTAAGCAAACGGGTCCCGCGGTTGATTGGGATGTATACGAATTGCTTTCCTTAGGCCAGAAGAGTCTACTAATGATACCCCCCTTCCAGTTACTACATGCCCATCAAAATAATAGTTTTGATAACATTACTTCACGTGGAAGCAATGTCTTTGCTTTAAAAAACATTAATTGGAAAATAATTACAATTTAACGACTATACCCTTTACTAAGCTATATCTTATGTATTTAAAGTAACTAGTAAAGTAACTTAACCTTAATCCTACCTTAATCGGCTCGGCGGGATTTAAGAACTTAAGAAATCAACAGCAATCCAGCTTGTACTTTGTTTACAAGATCAGCAGCTCGTTAAACAGCGTAACGACACCTTGTTTCTTCACGAAAACAACCCTCAGCACCCTAGAACACCCTTGGCATGATTACCTAGGTTAAGTGTGTGAAATGAGATTGAATTTGGGATGAATGGGACTGAACCCGTAGCTGCCCTTTTATAGCTGAGTTTTGCAGACCATTGTGTAGCACGATGGCCTTTTCCCCAAGGCCGTCGCGTAGCGCGACGCCGCAATTAATCAGATGCTGCCACGTGTTGACACGTGGTTGGCCACGTGTCTCGGGTTACTTAACCTGGTCATCGCGTAGCGCGATGGACCAGTTGGGTTTGGCCGTCGGGTAGCGCGGCGCCCCCCTTTTTCTTGAACTGTGTGATTCTCTGTCGCGTAGCGCGAAGAAGTTCATCTGGACACCATTGAGTAGCGCGATGAGTCTCAAAACTCAAAACTCAAAATTTTCATTTTCAGTCCTTTAACTTTCAGAATTGGCATTTTTAGCCTAAAATTAGATGGGGTATTTTCACAGTGTTACATATTTTTAGGTAATTGAAACATCTATAATGCTCTTCGATCATTAATAATCAAAAACCCTAACCTTAATTACACGAACATTGAACGAATTGATCAATTTGAGAATCTAGGGTTCATAATCAATTTTGCTACAAAGGGGTTCTGTATATATATGACTGGTTTCATTCTGTTAACAACTGACACACCAGCGTAACTGGCTGGTGTGTGTGTGTGTTCAGCCCTTCAGGCCGGCCATGGCGCGGGTTCGAGTCCCGGCCAGGCCTTATTTTTGGTATTTTATTTATTTATTGTTTTTAATTTATTTTAATTATTTATAATATATTATAAATTAATATTAAATATTCAATAAACAATATTAAAACCGACATCATGAGTAAATGTTTTGTGTCAATTAGTCTCGTGACGTGTTTTCGTGTGTCTATGTATATGTGTGTGTGTGTGTGTGTGTATATATGTTATTAATAATAATAAATCATCATTATTTTATTTAAAGCCCGACACTAATATTGAGGATTTTCGTTGTTAAGTTGTTTTTATAAATTTACTCATATTTATATATATAAATATATACATAATATTATTATTCGTTTTGAACAAACCATAATGAACGTATTAAACATATTGAAGGTATAAATTATATTTTTACCATCGATTTTCGTTAAGGATTCTAAGATATAAATGTTATGATAATATTATACTTAAACGTTTATAGTAGATCTCATATCATATTTATTTAAACTACTTGTACGTAAACTCGATTTTATAACGAACAATGATTTATATAATCAAATAATAATAATAACAATAATTAGTAGAGATCAATCGTTCAATCCATAAAGTACCCGACCATAAATATAACTCCAATCATATCGCAATCCTAAATTCATCATACGCGTTACATCATTTATAGTTCGTTCATAATATGATATTATTTAATTAGGGTTCTTGTCGGTAATCCTCGAAGAGCGTGATTTTCATTTTGTTGTCGTAATCACTCCTGTTTGGTTTATTCGATCAGGTGAGTTTATCATTCCCCTATTTTACTCGATTTTCATAAACGTTTTGGGGACATATGCGTACGTATTCATATTTTCATACTATATATATTCAAGCAAATGCATATGTGTTATCGTGAAGTGATTTAATCAAACATACGTGCTATTTGCTTACTTGTGTTACCATTCAATCAATCGTATATTGGGATTACTATTCAATCAATCGTATAGCGGGTGTTCCTGCTGGTGACCAATGCCTGATTCGCTTGGCAATGGTCTACGTACTTGTTTGTGTTTTGATTATACTTACTGCACTTATCACGTTATGCTTATTTATTGTATTGTGTCAAAACTGGTGATATTCTCACTCAACTTTATGTTGACAAAAAAAAACTCCATTTATACGCATATGTAGGTTGATTGTATTGAAGATCGAAGTTTGGACACGTAGACGAGACTTTAGGATATAATCGAGTTAACATTTATTTGAGTTTATGTTTGTATGTTTAAATTGTTTATTGTATTTGGTTGTTGTATGTATAAATGTAATTAAATAATTAATTAGATATTGTCACCTTTAACCTTGATAGTATATTCGAGCTGTGAGCAATCGGATCACGCCCCGACATTTCCGCCTTAGGTTGGGGTGTGATACGTTATGACTCTAAAAATATTTAAATAACAATCATAATACAAATATAGTTTTCTTGACAAGCTCAGCAAATATATTGCTATACCTGGTATATGTAACATTGCCTTACACACACAAGTCTCCGAGCCACGTAGCCCATACCGGAGAAACAGTATATGACCATTAGCCCGCGGCCACGTAGCCTTTGTCTGTTTAGGCTTAACGGTTATGTTTGGATCCAGACACATGTGTATTCGGTTTGAGTTGGTTTATTCTCTAATTTGTATTACAATGTTTTAGAAATCACGTAATCTTATGCAAATATTTGACTAACTCAATAAGATAAACAACCTGTCTATCTTATAGAGTATAAATATGTTTGACTGTTTATAAATGTTTAACGTATTCACTTGTACCGATGATGTGATTGTTTGAAAACCTTTCTTGATTGCGACTGATCGTTAACCTATAAACAAATAGGTTTGAATGATCACCTTAATGGTGTTTTCTTGATTAGACTGAAGACTTTAAGTTTGGTTTTTAACCTTGATTAGGTTTATGAATGTATTGAAATCATGATTGTATTAGTGTGACGTTTGATATAGCATGCTTTTGGCCTAATAGGGTTTATCACGTTGGCAAACTTCTCCAGGTAAGTAAACGGGTCCCGCGGTTGATTGGGATGTGTACAAATTACTTACCTTAGGCAAGAAGAGTCTACTAATGATATCTCCCTTCCAGTTACTACATGCCTGTCAAAATATAGTTTTGTATAACATTATATTTATAAAAATAATGTTTGACTGAAATTTGTTCGTGAATGCTTTCGAAAATACTTTTAAGGTTAAAGGTCATAGGCTTTGACTGAGTCTAAGCTATCTATAATATAATTGAAACAACTTAAACTTAGATTCTACCTTAGTGAATGCTCGGGATACTTATGCTAAAGCAGAATACTTGCTTAATTGGCAGAACTTCACTCCCAACTCGCTTATCTGCTCTACAGCTCGTTATAACTTCAATACTTGCACAAACTTCAAGAAAACAGGGCCTCGGAACTATATAGCAGTCGGGCACGTACTCTAATGCTAACTATGTGAAAGTGATGGTGAATGAGGGATGAATGAGCTTCAAACCAGTAGCCCTCCTTTTATAGTTGAGTTTTAGAGACCGTCGCGTAGCGCGATGCCCTTTTCCCTTAGGCCTTCGCTTAGCGCGATGCCGCAATTGATGAGGTGATGCCACGTGTTGACACGTGGTTGGCCACGTGCCCTGATTACTTAATAAGGTTTCGCGTAGGGCGATGCCTCTCTGATTCTGGGTCGTCGCGTAGCGCGGCGCCCCCTTTTTTCTAATTTCTGGGAATCTGCATCGCGTAGCGCGATGATCTTGTTTATATGCCGATTGCGTAGCGCGATGGGTCTAGAAAACCAAAATTTTCATTTCCAGCCCTCTAGGTTTCAGAATTGTCAATTTTGGCCCAAAATTGGATAGGGTATTCTCGAGATGTTACAACCGGCCTGGGGCGCGGTTTCGAGTCCCTCAGGTTCGTTTTACTGATGTTTTTTGTATTTATTGCTTTTAAATCTTATTTTTATATTACTATTTTATTATATTAAAATTAATATAATTTCTAACTAGTTTAACCAAACCGAACTCCATTCAACTTTTAAAATAGATTTCGTTTAATGTTTTCGTGTGTGTGTGTGTATAGTTATGTTTTAATGGTTAAATTTATAGATTTTGTTTATAAATCAATTGTGACTTTTAAGAATAATTAAACCAATAAAATTTTAATTACACTTTTATCAATATTTTATATAAAATATACTTAATGCTTTAACGACCCCCAAATCCGTTATATCGTATTTCATTTTTTTTCGCTAGGATATTTATTTTATTTGTACCTTAAAACTTAGGACCAATTGTTAGGACTTCTCACGGAACTAACTAGTCGCTTTAGCCATTATCGTATTCCTCATTTCAAATGAGTTTTCATAACCCATTTGAAATCCTTATTATATTTTTGGGGTGTAGCATGCTATTAGTTTTTCAACGATAGTTATGTTATCAAGTTTCAAACCGATTCGCGGTGGTGTCGAACATGTTAATATTATCTTTCTTTATCGTTTATGATTATCATACGTGTGTTATGTGCAATGTGTTTGTCGCTTTATGGTTGGTATATCAAAAATTAAACATCGAAGTGACAGGTTCTGACGGTACATATCCACGCTGCCTATATGTCATGTTAGACTAAATGGTGGTTATCATTCCCCCGGCTCCGCGACTTTGGTGGGGAGAGTGGAGGGCTATTTACATATTTGTTATCATTTACGCTATGAACGGTATTATTACATGGGACATGTGAATCGAGCAAGTTTTGTATTATATATATATTTTTGAATTCATGAATTCTCACCAACTTCAATGTCGACAAAATATATTATTTTTAACGTGCTACAGGTTGAATCGATGGCTTGCTAAGGTGAAGATCATTAGTATACCATAAGTTATTTAAATAAAGAGCTTATTTGTTATTCGATGAAGCGTTTATTGTTTCCTTTTTATTTATGAACAATTGTGTACTTGTGATGTTATGAAATGAAATAAATATAATTATTGTCACCATAATAGTGTTATGAGTTTATGAGTGATATGTACGTTGAACCCGGGTGTACTCCGCTTAAAGCCTGGGTGTTTTAGAATGGTATCAGAGTCGTAACTATAAGATATGTTGTTAGACATAGCGACCTAGTATAGTTATAGTTTATTTTAGGTCCCAAAATTTGCGTGTATACCCTGTGTGCTATGTGTCCGCACTTTTATTTAAATTTAATTCATATGCTTGAAGTTATAATTATAATATTTTATAACATCTCTTTTACACATATTCACATACAAACTCTAAGGCTTATGCCTAAATCATTTTATAATCTTTTGGATTTTTTTTTACGATTTTGTAACGTTTGAAGTAATGACTTGTGTTTTGATATTTTAATTTTGAGTTCACCTTAAATACGGTTTTACGTGATGAGTATGTAGTAAGTGGAAGAGGGACACACTTTTTTTTCGAACCCTTGACACCAAGGTTTATAAAACCTAAGGATAAACAACGCGCATAAATCCCAATCAGCCGCGGGACCCGATTGCTTATCTGGAGTTCGAAAAGGGTGCTGGAACTTATTAGGCCAAAGCATACCATACCAAACACCATACGGACCCCAACTTTAAGTCGTCAAACTTGACCATTTTCCTTTGTGAATAGAAAATGGTTACACTCCTATTCTTAAAATTGCATGCAAGTTATGGTGGTTCATACAACGTATGATTCAAAAGATTCAATTGTTTATGATGTGGTTTTAATTGGAAAATTCGACAAGTCATGGTGATACATGAACACTTGAATTTTTCAATTTACGAATATTAAGGTGTATTAGAAAGATCATGGTGATACATGAATATTCTAATTTTAATTTAACGTAGTTTTCATGGGATTTCTGTTCTGTTAGTTCAAATGCTTTATATCTCATCAAGATCTTCATTTGTTAACTCATACTCGTATTATTCTTATGATACCATAACTATCGATGAAAAACTAATAACATGCTACACCCCAAAAATATAATGAGGATTTAAAATGGGTTATGAAAACTCACTTGAAATGAGGAATACGGTAATTAGAAGACAATAATGGTTAAAGCAAACTAGTTTGTTCTGCGAGAAGTCTCGACAATTGGTCCTAAATTTAAAGGTACAAATAAAATAAATATCCTAACAAAAAAGAAAATAAAATACGATATAACGGATTTGAGGATCATTAAAGTGTTAAGTATATTTTATATAAAATATTGATAAAAGTGTAATTAAAATTTTATTGGTTTAATTATTCTTAAAAGGTCATAATTGATTTCTAAACGACATCTATAAGTTTAACAATTAAAATATAAATATATATATATATATATATATATATGCGAAAATATCAAACGAAATCTATTTTAAATTAAAAGTTTAACGGGGTTCGGTTTGGTTAAACTAGTGAGAAGTTATAATAATTTTAATATAATAAAATATTAATATTAAAATAAGAATTAAAAGAAATAAATACAAAAAAATTTTCAAAATCGGGTCTGAGGGACTCAAACTCGCGCCCAGGCCGGCTCAGTGTTTTTAACATGTATGCAACAGCCAACTGAGCTTGTGGCTAACCTGAGTAGGATACGAGAAAACTGTTATTGTACGAAAACTCAACCAACGGAAGATGAGTATCCCAGTTACCACCAAAATCAAGCATACAAGTTCTTAGCATATCATCAAAGGTTTGAATGGTTTGTTCAGACTGACCATCCGTTTGAGGATGATAAGCAGTGTTAAGATCTAGATGGTTTTTCAAAGCGGTTTGAAGCGATTTCCAAAAGTGAGACAAAAAACAACCATCACGGTTAGTGATAATACTCAAAGGTATACCATAGCGACAAACGATTTCATTGACATAAATTTGAGCGAGCTGGTCGATCGGAAGCTTTTTCTAAATTGGAATAAAATGGGCTGATTTGGTCAATCGGTCAACGATTAAACAAATGTTATCATGCTGCCTTTTAGTTGTTAGAAGTTTTGTGACGATGTCCATCGTAATATTCTCCCACTTCCAAACCAGAATAAAAGGTTGCACGAGCAAACCGGAATGTTTTTTATGCTCGACTTTTACCTTAGCACGTGCTAGACATTTTCTGACATAGATTGTGATATCTTTCTTCATGCCGGGCCACCAGAAAGTATTTCAAAGGTCGAAATACATCTTATCTGCATCGAGGTGGATAGAATATAGGGACTTGTGAGATTCGTCCATTATAAATGTGAGAAGATCGTCACGATCTGGGACCATAAGCGATTGAGAAAATAGAGAAAACCATCATGCTTGGTTTTGAGTTGGAGTTCAGCACCACACGACATTTGTTCGTACATATTGCCTTCGGTGACCGAGATGTGTTGGGCCTCAAAGGTACATAACTGAAGATTAGTTTGAGTAACAACGCTTTGAAGAATAATGCTTTTGATATGGGTTTTACAGCTGCGGGCATCAGCTACCACATTTGCTTTACCGGGATGGTAACGTATTTCACAATCGTAGTCACTAAGAAGTTCGGCCCATCGTCGTTGCCTCATGTTTAAATCTTTTTGGTCAAAAATATGTTGGAGGCTTTTGTGTTCAATGAACACCACGCATTTCGTGCCGTACAGGCAGTGTTTCCAAATTTTTAACGCCAATACAACAGCACCAAGCTCGAGGTCGTGTGTCATATAATTCTTTTCATGAACCTTAAGTTGTTGTGATAGCCTTAAGTGAGAAAGCAACTAAGACCTTGATTTGAGGCATCCCAATAAACAACAAAATCCTCATTTCCTTTGGGAAGGGCTAGGATAGGAGCGTAGCAAAGCATGCGCTTCAAGGTTCGAAAAGCTTCCTTTTGCTTAGCCTCCCCACTCATAAGGTTTACTTTTATGAGTTAAGGCGGTGAGAGGCAAAGCAATATTGGAAAAGTTTATGATAAAACGATAGTAATAACCGGCAAGACCAAGAAATGATCAAACTTCAGTAGATGAAGTCGGGGTTTTCCAATTTTTAATAGCTTCAATCTTGACAGGTTCGACATGAAAGCCCTTTATAACAAACCACAAGAATAATCAAAATAGAAATAAAATAATCAAAAGAAGAAGTGAAGAAATAAGAGGAAAAGAAAAGAGATAAAACAAATGAAGAATGGAGAAAGTAAAGGAAGTAAAAATTCCCATCCCACATTGGTGGAGGAAAGAAAATGAAAGCCTTCCACAATGGTATAAATAGGATTCCTAATTTTTAACTTGTCCCACATCGCTAGATTACAAAACTTGTAAGCTCTTTATAAGGAAGAGAGCTCACATGAAAATATTCTTATATGTCAAATCACACCAGTAATCCTAGCAGAGGGTGGAAGCACCCGATGCGCACGAGCACAGGCTCGGGCGAAGTGCGATGGGCGCAATGTGGCACTTTAATGGCGCACGCTCGCATCGCTACGAGCCGCCTAAGTTTTTTTGTTCCTTCGCGCGACATGAAGGCGTGAGGTTAAGATTCTTTGCGCTACGTGAACTAGTAGTAGTTATCCAGAAAGTGTTTTGTCCTTCGCGCGATGCAAAGATATTCTTCGCGCGACGTGACATGGAAGTCACGCAACAATGACACGTTACCTAGCACGTGTCGGGCCACGTGGCATAGCTAGGGCTGACTCGACAACCCTACATCTACTTCGTGCGACTCGAAGGTTTTCTTCGCGCGACGCGAAGAAACCCAATTTCAAGTATAAATAGGTTGGGATTCTGGACTTCACAAATTGTTTAAACCTGATCTCTCTATCTCACTATTGAATATTAAGAAGTCGGTATAATACCCGAGTAGTTGTAACGGTACCTCTCCGATTGAAAGGAACTTATATACACGAATCCAAAAGCTCTAGCTAATCAAGGTTAGACATTGTGCCATCGTGTAAAGTTTCATGTCTCGTGATTACCGTTATGATTATGGGTTTATACTAACATAGATATACTACATTGCGCTTAATCTAGGTGCTTAACATCAAAAGGCTTGTTAAATATTAACTTGCAAGATGAGACATTCGAGTTTTTGCACTACTCACATTTGCGTGAGAGAACTGATTTTTAATACTGTCATGAAGCTTTTCCAAACCCATTAAACTCATGACAGATAGTCCAAATATTTTCAAATATATTTCCAAAGGATTTAAACTACATTACAGTGATTAAGTCTCTGTAGACTTACAGGATGGTTACTACTGGTATTGTAGGGTTTTGTATACAAGGCTTGCCTACTGGGCTATTACACGTTACTTAGTGCACAAGTGTTAGCCAATAAGTAATATGACCACAGTCACAGATACGGTCGAGTGACAAGTACCTTTCAGTAATTCGTAAGCAGGCAGATATAAAAACATCTTAATGTTGTAACTGTAAAATTGTGTCAGTTATAAATGAATGTACTCACCAGTATTTCCTTATGATCAAATATTTTTAAACATGTTTCAGGTGACTTGTTAGAGACAAAAGAATGATGCCTGCGGGCTTCCAGCTTAAATAAGTGGCTTGTCACCAGAATAAAGAAACATGTTTTGTAAATTAGGGTTTATCCCTATAAAACCTACGTTTGTATAAAAGTGGGTTTAATCCCAGTTTATGAAATAAGAATTATGGTATTTTTATAACTCTAATCATTTTTCCTAATTACGGTTCTGATGAAATATTCTGCTGCAAATTATTTTAATAAACACCGATACCACCACTCAACGTTTGCGGCTCCCCTTCCGGGGTATAGGGGTTGGGAGTTGGGGGCTGTGACACCTTTTCATTAACAATGTGACCAAGGAATTGTACTTCGTTTAACCAGAACTCACACTTGTAAAACTTGGCAAAAAGTTGTTCTTTCCTCAATAAATCAAGGATATCATGCAAGTGTTTCTCATGCTCAACTTTGAATTTCGAGTAGACGAGGATGTTGTCGATGAATACACTCACAAACAAGATGAGGCTTGTATACGCGGTTCATAAGGTCCATACATACCGCAGGTGCATTGGTAAAGCCGAAAGGCATAACCATAAATTCATAATGACCGTAACGAGTTTTGGAACATGGTTTTGGGTATATCCTCCTCGTGAATGCGCAATTGGTGATAACTCAAACAAAGATCGATTTTCGAAAAGCAAGATGCGCCTTGAAATTAATCGAAAAGGTCGCCAAATCTAGGCAAAGGGTATCGATTCTTAATCGTGAGTTTATTGAGTTCACGATAGTTGATACACATTCGAAAGGAACCATCCACATTTTTAACGAAAAGAGCAGGTGTGCCCCATGGAGACGAACTTGGGCGAATGAAACCTTTGTTTGAGAATTCTTGGAGTTGACTAGCCAGCTCTTGCTTTTTTGAAGGTTCAAGACGATAAGTAGCTTTAGAGACGGGTTTCGCACCGGGCACAAGGTTGATAAGAAACTCCACTTCACGAGTAGGAGGTAAACCGGAAACGTCGTCAGGGAAAACTTTGGGAAAATCACGAACCACCGAAATGTCTTTTCTTGTTTCTTTTCCACGACATTAGTAAAGAAAGTCACATAATTTTTACGTAAGTATTTTTGGGCTTGAGTACAATACATTAGCTTAAGCCCTTTCGAAGGCTTTTCGCCGAAGATACACAAAATTTGATCATCGTCAAGCGGAATCCGAATATACTTTGCGAAGCACACAATTTCGACACATTGTTGAGCTAACCAATCCATGCCTACTATGATGTTGAAACTCCCGAGTTGCATAAGTATGAGATTGATAAAAAATCATAATCGTTAATATTTAGAGTACAACCACGAATCACTAAATCAATCGAGATAGTTTTACCATTCGTGACTTCGATCGTAAAAGAATTTTCGAGTTTGCAACGAGACAACGAAAGCATAGGCTTAAAATCAAAAGATACAAAACTCAAGTCGGCATCGGTATCGAATAAAATGAACGCATAAACGTTATTAACCAAGAGTGTATCGTTCACCACATCGTTGTTATGCTGAACTTGATTTGCATTGATTGCAAATGCTCTCCCGCCAGCATTTGGAGCGGCTAGTGCAGCTTGAGAAGTCAAGGCTTAATTGGCTTGAACCAGTTGAACAACTTGGTTTTCCATAAGCTACGGTACTAGTTGGAAAGCCTGAACTTGATAGCTTGAGCAGGGTACATAGGCGGAGTGAGCGTTTGAACTTGATACGTGAGTCGAGGACACGCGTTGCGAAAATGGCTGGGATCTTCACAATTGATGCACACTCGAGGGTTAGGGTAAGCTTGAGCGACAGGTTGAGCATGGGTCAAAACACTGTTTTGGTTAAGAGGTTGAGGAGCATGGATTGGCTTGATTGGGTTTGGTTGAGCATCTAGATCAAAGCATGCATACCTAGGCGGCCACAATGGGTGCATTGGCGGCATGGAAGGTTGGTAGGGTGATGCTTTTGGCAAGTTTGGTAGTAAGGGTGACGCTAGTGTAGGGTTTCTTAAATGGTTATGCTTGATGGTTTTGGGTTAGGGGTTGGAAGTACTGGGGTTGAGGTGGGTTTTGTTGGGTTAAGGCATAGTTCTGTTTTTGTTTCTTGAAGAAGTTGCTATTGCGGTTTGGTTTGGGTGTAGCTTCGGCCTTGACCTTTTTGGAAGGCTTGACCTCGGTTTTCTCAACAGTTTTCTTCCAGCCTTTGAGAGTTCCCGCCTTGACGTGATTGTCAGACAAGGATACAACAAGGACAATGACATCATGAAGAGTTTTGGGGGCACTACACTAAACTGAGTCTTGAATCTGTCTCGGCAGACCCCGTGTATACTTGTCAACCCCACGAGGAAGTGGAGTGATAAGATGCGGTATCAAGACACTAAACTCGTTGAAGCGAGCGGTGTAAGTGACATTATCACTACCCACTTGCCTGAGATTCCAAAATTTCACCTCAAGATTCATGAGTTCATTGGGTGGACAGAACTCTACGGTCATGATTTCTTTCAGTTCTTCTTATGGCAAGGCCATGGATACATCAGCACCACGAGTGGATTTTTCTTGTAGCCACCAAGTTAGGGCTCTTTTGTCGAAGACACTTGAAGCAAAGCATGTATTCTTGTCATCGGGACATTTGATATGGAGAAAGGTACTCCCTATACTTTGGTACCATTACACTAGGGCAGTGGCACCTTCAGAGCCATCAAACCTAGGAGGTTTTGCATCGATGAAGGTCTTGTAGCGACAAGAGTTGGAACTCGAACCCGAGGAAGCCGAGTTCGAATTGGAAGCAATGGTTTGGTGTATTTGGGCCACCATTTCCAGACCACAGCAGTCAGCTGCTTCGTAATGCGTGCTGTCAGCTTGCGAATGGAGTCTCTTGCGAGGCGACGAGGTAAACGAGCAGACATGCTGTAAAGACAAGTTTCAAACCGATTCACGCTGGTGTCGAACATGCTAATATTATCTTTCTATACCGTTTATGATTATCATACGCGTGTTACGTGCAATGTGTTTATCCCTTTATGATTGGTACATCAAACATCAAACATAGAAGTGGGAGGGTCCTGCGAGATGAACCCGCGCCGCCTATATCATGTCTTGGTTGGACTAAATGGTGGTTATTATTCTGTCGGTTCCGCGGCTTTGGTCGGGAGAGTGGGGCGCTATTTACATATTTGTTATAATTTACGTTATGAATGGTATTATTACACGGGACATGTGAATCGAGCAAGTTTTGTATTATGTATAGTTTTAAACTTATGAATTCTCACTAACTAAAATGTTGACAAAATATATTATTTTTAACGTGATACAAGTTGAATTGATGGCATGCTAAAGATGAAGATCATTAGTATACATAGGTTATTTAAATAAAGAACTTATTTGTTATTCGATGAAGGGTTTATTGTTTCCTGTTTATTTATGAACAATTGTGTACTTGTGATGTTATGAAATGAAATAAATATAATTATTATCACTTTAATAGTGTTACGAGATTATTAGTGATCTTTACGTTGCACCTGGGCATATTCTACTTAAAGTTGTGGTGTTACATCTAACACAGTGGTTTCGTTGCAATTGTAATCAGTCCTCTGCTAGCAGATAGAGCTCACCTCGCGTAAGGCCCCGGCATTGTTCTCTGATGATGTAGACATGAACAATTTTATTTTTTAAACAAGAAGGTTTACGGTTCTTTTTTTAACGCCCATTTTTCATTTGGGTGAGTTTTAGTTCATTTATAAAGCGGAAGAAAAAGGCCTTCTTTTTTATCTTGCTTTGGGTAGCCTCCACGAATGCACCACTTAGGAGCCTTATTCACATTTAGAAGGTCACTTAACTCTTTATAGAAAGGGCCAAAGAGTTGACCTAAAAGCATAGTTTGCCTTAATTTTCTACTTATTGAACGCAAAATTAGACATCCGTGCAAAGAAGAAGGGACTGTAGCCCAAGGTGTAGCATCAGTCACACGGACAACAAATCAAGTTCAAGTAAGGCTCTTTTTTCTCTCCTTCATATTGAATGTAGCCTAACACTTTGAGATCATGATAATCTTTTGATATGAATGCATTTCTTTTATTTCTGAAAAGGAAATAGAAATGCGTGAATGAAAGATGCTGCCAACTTAATTGGATGACTGAATTTGTTGATAAATGAATCCCTTGAATATAGAATAGTAGCATTTTTTTTTCACATATGGAGTTGAGAGGACTTGATTACAAGTTCCTTGCTTCCAATCAATGTACCCTAAGTATTATTTAAACATACGACACCAGGTTTTGGAGACCCACGTTCTATTGAACTGAAAAGGACGCTTTCTTATCACAATATATACGACTAAAAAAGAAAAGACATTAAGCACACATAGCGAGAAGAAAGGATATCCTTAACCTATAGCAAATAACTTATTAATAAAAGTAATACGGAAGTTACGCAAGATATATTCTTTTCCTTTTATAAAACCATATTATTTGCATATTTTTTCCTATACACACATACATCATTAATCTTAGTTACATACTTGATCGTAAGACTTTGTTTTATACATGTAAAAGATTGTAAAATTAATCTCACACTTGGTTTCACACTTGAACACTTGCCTCATTACATGTCCAAATTGCGTTTTTAGGTTTCGAGTTTAAAAGTCAAATTAGGGTTCCCTCGAGGATTCCCTCTTGCGGTGATTCTGAGTTCGAATATTTGAAGCATCAAACAAATAATATACAGTTAAAATTTCTTCTTAAAGCTCTAACCCAAGTATTGATAATTAGTGTGTCTAATAATTTATCACGAAATCAAAACACCATTTGAAAAAAAAAAGTCAAATTAGGGTCAGGGTTCGTTGACACTTTTTATATCCTACAGATAAGGGAAAATTCCTAAAATAGTCTTTTTTAGAGAGAGAATCCCTAAAATAGCCCTTTTTTCCTTAAAATTTTTTAGAATTTGGACTTGGTAGACGCATTGGGAAAAGATAGGGGTAGCAGGCCAAATTTCGAAAGAAACTGTGGTAGGAGACGAAATTTGGAGAAATAATGAAGGAAAAGTTCAAATTTTTTGTAATCTTGAAGCAAAAGTTCAGATCTTTTCAAAACTTTTTTTTTTCAAAAAACCGTTTTGAAAGACTGTTTTTTTATGTTTCCTATCTTTCCCGACCATATTTTCAAATTCTTGAAAAAAAAGATTTTGAAATCTCGTCTTGAGAGACGAGATTCTACCACCACCACCCACCTTTCGCCTTTTACCACCACCACCACCCACCGTTCGCCACCACCACTATCCAACCACCCCCCCACCCACCGTCCACCACCACCATCATCCGCCACCACCCACCGTCCTCCACCCCACTGTCTTCTCTATCATCATCATCATCATCTTCTTCTTCTTATTATTCTTCTTCATCTTCATCTTCTTCTTCACCTTCACCTTCACCTTCACCTTCTTCATCTTTACCGTCGGGTGGTAGACGGTGGGGGTGAATGGTGGTGGTGGGTGGTGGCGGTAGTGGTGGTGGTAGAATCTCGTCTCTCAAGACGAGATTTCAAAATCTCTTTTTCCAAGAATTTGAAAATATGGACGGGAAAGGTAGAAAACATAAAACTATAGTCTCTCAAAACGGTTTTTTTAAAAAAAAAAGTTTTGAAAAAATCTGAACTTTTGCTCCAGGATTACAAAAAATTTGGACTTTCCCTTCATTATTTATCAAAATCTCGTCTCCTACCACAGTTTCTTTCAAAATTTGGCATGCTACTCTATATTATTATCTTTTCCCAATGCGTCTACCAAGTCTAAATTCTAAAAAATTTTTTAAAAAAAAGGGCTATTTTGAGTATTCTTACTCTAAAATGGGGTATTTTGGAAATTTTCTCTAAAGATAAACAAGGAAAAAAACAGTTTGTTACTTTTTGAGTTACTATTTTGAAGGAGGTATTGATGATTGTCTGCTCTGCTCTGCTCTGCTCTGCTCTGCTCTATGCTGACTGCAGCATCTAATCTAATCTAATGCATCCTTCCTATTTTTAAACCAGAAAATGTGTTTGGCAGGTTACCCTTTTGTCGTTTGCCACTCTTTAGACGCAAAATACAAAAAAACCAAAGATTGGAATTAGCACCTTTTACTTATTATTATGTCCTTTCCAAACCCCACACACATTTTCATCTTCAACACCCCTTTTTCTCCTCTTCATCAGCAGTACCTTTCCTAAAGAATCTAGGGTTTTTCTTTTTTTCAAACTTAAGATTGTTGTTATCTATCTGCACACCAAACCCAGGTGGGAATCTTCTTGATTTCACTCTTTCTTCAACTTATTTCATTTCTAGGGTTTCATGAATTTCAGTTTGTAACCTGTTGTATACTTGTTTTATGAGCATATGGGTTTCAAGAAACTGCATGATTTCATATGGGTATTTGTTGAATTGGAGAATCTTGAGTTTATTTTGATCAAAAAGATTAGTTAGATTGATCAAGTTTGCATCTTTTTGCTTGTTTTGATAAGGGTTTCTAGTTTTCTTGATGTGAATCCTCTAGGAAGTGATAAAGATTGTTAACTTTGTATGTGAAGCTAATGAAACATTAATTCAAATAGATTATAAAGATGCGTGCTAATTTAGGGTTATGTGTTCTTGTTTTGAATTTTTCAGTGTTTTGAAGCTGCTTGAATTTCCGAAGAATGGTAAAGATGTGACAATTTGGACATAAAAAGTCAGAAATTTCAATTCTTGTAATTATAATGGCAACCGAAAGCCCGATAAGAATCACGGAAGCTAGTGGAAAATGGGCATCACAGGGTACATATGAGGAAATGGGATTAATGGTAAAAGGTCAAAACTTTCAAGAAAACCAGAGGAATTCGGGCCCAAATCGAAGCGGAAGTGCGCCTCCAAACATAGAAGGTTCATTTGCAGCAATTGAAAACCTCATTTCTAGACATAAAATTGCTGCAAGTGGTACCGAGCCTGAAGAGCAACTTCGTGCTGACCCGTCTTATTTTGAATATTATTCTAGTCATGTCAATTTGAATCCGAGACTCCCTCCACCCCTAATTTCAGATCAAAACCAACATCTTGTAAGGAATCTACCAACTACTGCAAATAATCCAATATTAACATTGGTTGATGAGTCGACCCGGTTGACTCAGAGTAATCTTTCTACTCATAAGGAAGAACTCGATGATGAGGAATCGGCAAAGCAAGATTCTCCACATAATCATGAAACCATAGTTATTTCCAACTCATCAGAAGATAATGTTTCAAGCATAACAAAAGAAATGGTTGCTGTTAACATATCTAGTATCCCAAATACAGAAAGTCAACAGGACCGACAACAAAGAAGTATGCTTCAAGTCAACATCCCACACCCTCAGATAGTTTCACAAAGTCAAACTTATATTGGGATGAATCAATTTCTTCTAACTCCCTCAAATTACTCATCCGAGGGACAACGGACACCGGCATACGCGTCTGGTTCGGCTTTCATGATGTCAGCGAATCACATTTACCCAAATATGTACTTTCCTCAACAATACACCGTTGGCGGGTATGCGTTTAATTCACCATACGTACCTGGGTATCTCCATACAGGCCCAATCCAAATGCCTTTGGACATTCATCCTTCACCCTATATCGGTCAAGGTCAAGGTCAAGGTCAAAGTCAACATCTGAACAAGTTTTATGGGCATCCCGTGCATCCTGGGTTACTGATTCAACCTCAATTTGCAGAAAGTTTGGAACTTTCTAATTTTGGAGAAGACCAGTTACAAAAGCAGCAATCTTTAGGAAATTTAGGTCATCGTAACTTAAACCCTAGAATAATAGATACTGCAAATCCTTATTATTTAGGAAGCCCAACCAATATGGGTATTCTACAATTCCCGAACACAACGTATGCTAGTTCACCTGCGCCCGGATCCCCAATTGCCGCGGTTGGTTTTCAACGAAACGTAATGAGGCCGTATGGTGGAAATCAGGTTTTCAAAGATCCAAAATCTTATTCTTTTCTTGAAGAATTGAAATCTGGTAAAGGTCGTCGGCTTGAGTTATCTGATATATTTGGTCACATTGTTGAATTCTGGTGAGTGGTAAATGAGTTATAATCTGAAGCGTATTTTGCTGAGGTGGCAAGATGGGCGGGTTGTAGAGGGTGCGCATGGGTCGCTTTGGGTTGTTTTGGGCTCAAACCGGACCTAAAACTGAAACTTTAGTTTTTGAAAACCGTTTGGTTTGGTTTCAGTTTTTTGGGTTTTACCATTTGGGCTTAAAAGATTTGGGTGAAATTTTATTTGGCGCAAAATAATGAATTTCAACCTAAATCTTTTTGTTAAATATATGGCCTACACTACTTATTAAATTCTTATGAATTACCTAAAATTCAAAATTAATAATGAAAATTCATAAACTCGGTTCGGTTTTTTGCCGGAAGCTACCAGCAAAGTTCGTTTTTTTATGAAAATATTAATCCAAACCTTTGGTTTTTGTTTGGTTTGGTAATTTTGGTTACTGATCGGTTATGTCAGTTTAATGCACACCCTAGTGGGTTGGGTAACATGTCATCAAAGCGGGTCGGTTTTTTTAATTTCATATCGAAACTGGTGGGCTGAATGGGTCGACCCAAAATATCTTTTTTCCATTTCAATTTTGTAAATAATTAATGAGTTAAGTATGATAAAAAAAGCAATATTTTTCATTTGACCCGTTTGCGTTATGTTTGCAAGTAAACGGGTCAAAATTGCACCTCCTTGTATTGCTTCTTTTCAAAGAATAATGCCATATTTGTAAATATTAATGCAGTGGTGATCAACACGGAAGTCGATTCATTCAACAAAAGTTAGAAATTTGTAGCACCGAGGATAAAGAATCTGTATTTAAGGAAGTTCTTCCAAATGCTTCAAGCTTAATCACTGATGTCTTCGGTAACTATGTTATTCAAAAGGTAAAGGATAATTTCCTAATTTCACACACTAATTCATCTGGCCAATTTCTTTCCTATAGTTCATCTTCAACTTCTGCGTGCTTACAGTTTTTTGAGCATGGAACCAGTGAGCAAAGGAGGGAGCTTGCAAGTCAGCTTGAAGGTCAAATACTGCCTTTGAGTCTGCAAATGTACGGCTGCCGAGTCATCCAAAAGGTAAATAGCTAGTTTTATGTTTTATTATAGTGAGCTGTCTAAAATACCCTTCATCTGTTAGGCCCTTGATGTTATCGAGGTTGAACAAAAAATCAAGCTTATTAGTGAGCTTGATGGGCATGTTTTGAGGTGTGTTCGTGATCAAAATGGGAATCACGTGATACAAAAGTGTATTGAGAGTATTCCGATGGAGAGAATTAGATTTGTAATCTTGTCGTTCCGTGGTCAAGTTGCAGCTCTTTCAACACATCCGTACGGGTGTCGCGTCATTCAGGTGTAAATGCTGTTTTTTATTCTTGTTTTTGTATTTTTTTCAATTATGATACTTAGGAGGATGTGTTTGATTCAACTTTTTTGTTGTAAATAGAGGGTTCTAGAACGCTCTACAGATGAATTACAAAGCCAGTTTATTGTTGATGAGATATTGGAATCCGTTTATGGCACAGGACCAGTATGGCAATTATGTAACTCAGGTTTGTTTTTCATCATCTTTATGATTTGTTATAGATGACGGTTTCCTATTTATTAATGGTGAAATTTTGACCTGTTTACTTGTGAATGGGTTGTTTGGGATTGTTTGTGTTATCTCAGACGGGTCAAATAAAAAAAATGCTAAAAGGGAACGGTCAAATAGGTTGAAAGTTGTCTAAAGTCTATTTTATTTAGAATAATATTCTAATGATATTGTTTTGGCAATCACAGTTAGCATGTTATTCAATACAAAATGGGCTTCCAAGTGTTTGCGGACCAACCCAACCTGACCTATATTTTCGTTATTCTTATGCATTAGGGCATAAATGAGCCGAGCCGTTAAAGGCTGAGCTCGGTCTCGGCTTGTTTACAAACTGAGCCAAGCTGGCTCGGCTCGTTTATCATAATGAGCTAAAATGTTGAGCTCGGGCTTGGCTTGCTAAAAGCTCAAACCACCTCTTTTATTCAAAAAAATTTATTTTATATTTTTCCAGTTATTGATACATATAAAAAGAAAAAAATATATGTTTATATGTGAACATACACAATTACACATAATGCATAATTCATAAACTACAAAATTTGTAATTTATATGCATTAATATTTGGGCTGTAGTTTATATATGCTAAAAATTGGGCTTTAATTTACATGAGCCACCTATACGAGCAAGCCAACAAGCCGAGCCTGCCTTGGCTCAGGCTCTGCTTGTTTACAAACGAGCCGGTTTTAAGTGAAGCGTCGAGCTTTTTGAGCAGCCCTATTCTGCATAATGTGTCTGATGTTTTGAACGGTTATGTACTCATGTCACTTGCAGCATGTGTTAAAGAGGGGAAAACCCGAGGAAAGAAACCAAATTGCACTGAAGTTGGCGGGCCATGTTGTACAACTAAGCCAGCATAAGTTTGCATCAAATGTAATCGAGAAGTGTTTGGAATATGCTGATTCTACAGCACAGGGTATCTTGATCGAAGAAATCATTGGACTAGGTGACAATAGTGATAATTTATTGGTGAGTAATCTTTTTGTCTTGTGCATGTATTCATTGTTTTTATCTTTCATATGTGGAACCACAGGATTGATTTTAATGTTTTTGATGGTTGCAGGCAATGGTGAAAGACCAATTTGCAAATTATGTTATTCAAAAGGTTCTTCAAACGTGTACGGCTGATGAGAGGGAAGTGTTACTTGGTCGAATAAAGATTCATCTCAATTCTTTGAAGAAATATACTTATGGGAAACATATTGTTGCGCGCTTTGAACAATTATATGGCGAAGGTGCGTTCCTTATTTCTTCTGTGGGTTTAAAACGCATGTTTTGAAACTGATTTCAGTGCTTTGACTTTTGTGTTGACTTTTGTTACTTGCAGAACTTCAGGGGACAGGTTCATAGCCCGCCGCTGAACGTGTTGATTCTGAAAGTGAAAATGGAACAAAGATTAATTTGAAACATGGGTTTCATAGGAATTCACAAAAGTCTTGAAGTGCCAGTCGGCATGTTGTATAGATCATGTTTGAACAATGGTGGTACATAGAACGCAGAATAGCGGGCTGTGCTTGTAAATTGGCGAACCTATTTGTTAAAAGTGTGTGGTGGTTTGAACATGTAGTTTAGCTAGGAAGGGCTCTTGGTACTGTTGTCTCATGACAATTGTTGAATAAAGACATACATAGATACCAATTTGCTTAGCATCAATCTAAATCTCTTCTTGAAGTTCATGTTATTCCTTATTACGAGTTTGGTGATGCGCCTACGTTATAGATCACAATATAAACGTATCAAACGAGAAAATGAACCATACGATGTAATCTCCATCCTTGGAGCCAAAATGGTACAGATTTAAAGGAGAATGGCATTCACCATTGATTACAGCAATGTGTCAACATCGGTATTTTACATGTAGCTTGTTTTTGTAACAAGTCCTCCCCTACCGGTGATTGCAATAGTAAGTCAACTCATTAATAAGATGTATCCTCCTTTCGAGGGGTGATTCGTTATTACGATGAGTTTGATTATGCATTCTTAAATTAATAAGGCACGTCTACCTCACTACAACGGTGCATCTAGGTTACTCATTCTGCCTTACCTCCAAACCCACACATAAATGAACACAAATACAAGCCACTAAATACTTTATCAATAGATAGAAACCAAACGGCCACATATGTATGAATACTCTTCGAGTTATCAAGCTTGGGTAAAAAAACAGTACACTTTTCATACCAAAACGGAAACCCTAAATGCAGAAAGTGTTAAATTACAAAACCTCAAAAATCTCAATATATTGTCCAACATCACCCTCTCAATGAGACAACAAAACAGACGCACACACATGTATACTTTGTGATCAGAAACGGGCCTTGCGCTTGCGAGCGGTATACTTTGTGTCCGGAGGCACAACATTCCCTTTACTCCTCATCTTCTCCTTTTTCTGTAACACCCACGATCTCGTCTTACCTTTCTTCGTTATTTTTTGCTTTTTTCGTGGCCTGTTCTTATCTGAAATACTCACCTGCACAAGTAATTGAAAAATATGAGCAAAGCAACTGAGTTTAAACTTTTTTGATACATATCAATCTCCAAAGATGAATTATATTACAACTTACAGTTTGGTTCTCCTCATCGCCACTACTGTCATCATCTGAGATACTGTTACCATCTTCACCTTTAGCACTTGGTGTTGCAGTACTCTCAGAAGGTTTCCCACAAGTAAGAACAAGGTACTCTTTTCTTTTCTTTGAGCTGTTGCAACGATTATGGAATCATAAATATTGATTATGTATTAATTAATAAAATTATTATCCTAAAACTGAAGCAAGCAAGCAATACCTGTGGGGGTAGTCGATGACCATACCACCAGCAAATCCAGCACGCATAGCAAAACGATAAATAAGCTCTCGTTGTGCAATATTTTCAGGATAGAGTTGAAAAACGGCTCTAGCTCCCCGACCCAAGCATCTATAGAGTGAATCAAAGAAAGCCCTGCAGTAAACACATGACGTATCCACGATGAAGGAAACCATGATTACCATGAGAATAATGAAACGGATTATACATACTTCAATCTCAAGTGTGGCTGGTGACAAGATTTATCAGCATTGCACAACCACTACATAATAATATTATTAAAACTGTTAGAATAATTATTTTAACTTTGAAAACATACAGAATTGATTAATAAAAAGAATATGAATATATATAAACCTGCACAGCGGAGATGCTAATGGCACCGTCCATCATGGCTCCGGGACGCAATCCTAGGCCCTGACCCATGTCAGCAAGTATAAGATCACCATCAGTCTCGCGCTCCAAAGCAACATCTGAATGAAGTAAATACATGAGTTTGCACAACAACAACAACAACAACAACAATAATAATAATAATAATACCTAGCATGGAGGGCGATATATCCAGACCGATCCAGTGATGTCCATGTTCAGATATTGTTTCACCACTAAGGCCAGAACCACAGCCTGCCAATCCAATCCGTATTATACAAGAATAACAATAACAAACAAACTTAAAAAAATAATAATAATTTCATACCAATGTCAAGAAGCAACCTAGGGACTCCATCATCAGGCAAAGCAAGAAGCTCTATTGCTCTCTCTGAAAGCTCTGCCTGAGATTTTTAATTAAACTAAAATAAAATTACATGATGATGATAAGAAATGATATATAATTAGATATGTATACCTGAATTGCTACGATACGAGAAGAAGAGGTATACTTTCTTGCTTCAACTTCGTCGTAGAATATCTCAGGTGGTGCCTGCAGCTCCGGTCTGGATGACATCAGATCACAGCGAGCGGTCGGCGGCGGTGATGGGTTTAGCGGTCGGCGGAGGGTTTTATTCGCCTCAACTCATATTAGGTTTCACTTTTAAAAAATATTTTATAACTAAAATGGTTGAATTACGTTTTAGCCCCTCGGACTTAAGACCACTCAAAATGTTGATCCTCCACAAAATGCTATATCAACTCCGCATTAGATTCAACGCGTTTATAAAAAACAATATCCTACCTTTTCCTATAACACAAAACCACCACATCGTTACTTACCCCTACATAGGACTGTTCAAAGGTAAGCCTTACCCTTTTACCTAATATCTTACCCGGACTCTTTACCTTTTTAAGAAAAAACATGGACCCGATACCCTACCCTATAAACAATAAAAGGGCCGTGTATAAATAAGGGTTTCAAGGGTCCAACCCTTTACCCTTTAAGACAGTAATCACGTCTTCTTTTCTGCATTTACTAGTTGCATATATGACTTTAATATATGAATCTTAGAACAATTATACTTTCATTTAATATTATAGTAAAGTCTAGCTTTGAAAGTTTATCAACCATTTAAACTGATATAAATATCTTTCACATTCACAAATTACATGTAGAGAACAATTCACTGATTCCTATATATATGTTTCCAATCAGTAGTATGACCCTTTATTTTAATTTTAAAACTTCTGATGAATTATATATGAAATACAAACCTCTCCTAAATTTTAGATTAATCGCGAATCCGATGTATATCTATCTAGAAACTAGTAAACTGGTCAAGGTTTGAAAAAGGGTCAGACCCTTGAAACCCTTTTACCCTTTAAGGTGAAATTTAAATACTCTTAACTCGACTCTTATTATATATTTGGGTCTAATTAAAGGTTTTACAAGTTGGATAACCGGGTTTCAAGGGTCCGACCTTATCTTGCTCACTCCTACCCCTACAATTAACTTATATTTAATCCAATAAATAGAAATTTAAAATTATAAGTAAAGCATTAAAAAAAGTATATTATATTTAAAAATTAAAAATTAAAAACTTACCGGAAAAAATTATAAATGTTTGAAGCAGGTTGAAGTGTGTATTTATAGGATTTTCTTAATTTTATATTTAATTATTTATTGATTTTGTATTTAACTATTTTTTGAACAAGGAGCCTTAGGAATGTTTTTTTTATTATTATTATTATTATTATTATTATTATTATTATTATTATTATTATTATTATTTTTTGTAATAAAGGTGAGGTAGCATTTGGAATGGTGTTCGCTCTTAGTCCGGCTGAACAAAACCGCACATCGTTGAAGTCTGCTAGCTCCATGTCCTCCCGCTGCCACTTCTGTCCGGACCTCGGGTTCTGGAGCTTGTTGTGGGTGCTCTTAGAGGATATCGATGACCTTGAGATTTATTTTTTGTTTTCTCTTATGTAATTTACTATTTCTTAACTAGTTAAACGAGTATATTTTACGGTATTAATCAGATCATCACCTAATCTCATACTTGGGTAAATGGGTATAGTTTTTGAGTAATCGGATCATGTGTCATCTAATCTCATACTTGTTAGAATTTTTAAAATTAAATCCATATTCATATGTTTTGGGTTTGCCCATTGAGTTTGGATTCAGTTGTCTTTATTCTTGCCAATAAACCAATGGTGTGTAACATCCTATCTAATGGTATTATAGATAGAAAATTAGGTTCAAGTGAAGGGTATTTAAGTGTTATACATACAACTTGAAATGGCCAAGTTATGGTGAGTGTAATCACCAAATGGACAATTGAGTTATGAAATGGGCAACTTTATAGAATGGTAATCAAGTTTCAAGTTTGTTCCAATTAAGTTACTCATATTTTATTTTGCTTCAATTATGTCACTTAACTTTCAATTTTGTCTTAATTAAGTCACTCAACTTTCAATATGTCTCAATTAGGTCACTCAACTTTCAATAAATGTTTTAATATTATTTTTTATACCTTCATATTATGTGTTTATAAATAACTTAAACGTCATTAAAGCCAAATTTTTTTATTTTTTATCAGTAAATGCATCACTTATGATAATATAGTAGTCGTCCCTCTCGTTTTACAACACATTGAAATTTAAGTTACCCAATTGAGACAAACTGAAAGTTGAGTGACCTAATTGAGACAAAATAAAATATGAGTGACTTAATTGGTACAAACTTAAAACTTGGTTACTACTGTATAGTGTTTTCCCTCGTAATAAACAGGAGCAAATTTACCCATGGGTTGGTTGTAGTAATGTGTATGATTATGAGTTGCATCATGTTGCATGAGATCCAGGTTGAGACGTCGAGTAACATATATGTTCACCAAGAGTAGGTGTAATTTGAGTTAATTTACATGAGTAATGTGAAGTGTGGGTTAAAAAAAGGATTGCAATTCGAAATGAGATTATGAGATGAGCAATTATAGGTAAAACTTGTTTCTAGCATGGAGAGATTGCTAAAACCCAATGCGTTGCATAAAATGAGTGTTGTTATGGTTATATAACGATTAGTTGAAATGTTTACAGGTTTGTTTAGTAAAAGGGCCCAAGTGATCAGTGAGTAGCATATAATTACCGTAGTTAAAGTTTTCAACGAATCACCCTTCTGGTGAAAACTGGATGTAGGGTTCTTAGCGTAGTAAAGCATTCAACAATCATATAGAACAAATTGCACACACGGGTCATCAAATAGAGAAATTAACACCATGGGAAGCAGGGGCTAATTCAACTAAATTGCTTAAATTCGCATATTTTAACATACCAAAAAAGTAGTCAACTAAAGATTATTAATAAAGGGTAAAATAGGTAAACTACATTAATCTAGATTTTTTGTATCGGTTTAGATTTCCTTTCAAACCTAAATATTTATTAAACTACAAAACTAAAACTGAAGACAGGTTAAAAAGACCAAGAGAACACAAAAACAAAATAAACTAACCATCATGCATCCTGTAGTTAATATCATCCTAGACTCCATTTATGAACTTCTCTTGTAATCCCGACATGTAAACAGTTCAAATTTTCAACCCGGAATGGATTGCAACAACTCCTCCCACAAGATTTTCATACTCGACCTTTTGAAACCCAGCATCCGCAATCATCGAAGCAAAAACCTCCTGTAAAAAGCACCAACCAGAAAGCAAAACTTAAAGTGGGCCAAGCGGGTTGAAAGTCTACGAAAGTCGGTGTTTAAACTTTAATGGAAAGTGCTTAAACTGTCTGAAATGAATCATTTTATTCAAAGATTTTCGTTACTATCGCATTAATATTTTTCCAATCATAACTAACAAAATAATTGTTTATTAAAAAAGGACAGTGCTTGCGGTTCAACACTTCAACCAAATGCATACCTGAGGAGGAAAGCGCCTAACACTCTCCACCAAATACTGATAAGAATCACGATCTCCCGCAACAAGCTCTCCTACAACTGGAATGACCGAGAATGAGTAGTAATCGTACCTGTTGAATAAACAAAAACAAAACAAAACAAAACAAGACAAAACAATAAGAGGGTGTTAAAAGAATAGAATTAATAAATTTCCCCTTTGGAAACGGAGCCCGGTTTTGACTTTGAAAATTCAAAGTGTTTTTTTTAAATATATAACTTTTTTTAGTTTTGATTTGATAATACTTTTAAAGGTGTTTTTTTTTCTAACAGTAAGAACCTGTTACCGGTAAACTCATGTAAAAGCTGGATTCAAAACTTGGTTTTTGAGATTTCTGCTAAAGGGACTCGGACGCTTACCACAATACCAACCCTTTGAAGGTTTATTCAACTTATTAGTTCTTTTGCTTGAAGAAAAACAAAAGGATGTAAAAAACTGTAAATGCAATTTGTTTGACGCTCATAAGTTAAATGTTGACTATAAGTATAACAATATATCTGACGTCTCTAAGTTTGTAAGTACTTACAGCTGCTTGAAAACTGGAGTGTCTACATGGCTGAGTTCAAGGCAAAGGAATCTCCCTCCCTTTTTGAGTACCCTGATTGAAAAACATACTATTAACATAGAATATTTTTTAATTATTAATACACCATGCTTATCATGTAGATTTTACCGTCATATGACAAATAATTAAATAAAAGCTTAATATATAAAATTTATCAGGGTACAGAAGTACCTGTATGCTTCAGCAAGAACTTTTTCGATGTGTGTAACATTCCTAATACCAAAAGCAATAGTGTAACCGTCCATTGAATCGTCCTTAAAAGTAAGCTTTTCTGCATCACCCTCCACCCATACAAGGGACCCCAGATCTCCAAGCCCTACAGTAGTTGAGGGTAGCTTTGTCATTTATTACATCTAATTTAATATTATTTGAAGGTAAATTTGGCATTTATTGTATGTAATTTTGTAATTACAGATATATAATCACAAGTTTACATATGTTTAATAACCAAATTAGATATATGTGTAACAACCAATTTATATATATCAATATATCAATATATGTAATCATGCTACGAGTACATATAATAAATGACAAAACCACCCTCAAATAGTATTAAATATATAAAATAAATAAAAAGTATGATTGGTTCTTAAGTGTTCTTAAAGTTCTTAAGTTATTTGGAAGTTCTGAAATGAACCTGATCCAACATATATGCACACACACATGTATATATATATATATGTGTGTGTGTGTGTGTGTGTATTTTAACCGATTATCAACACTTACCTCTTTCTAAGGCTCGCTTTTTACCAACGTCTAACATGTTTGGATTAATATCACAAACATAAATCTGAGTTTCTGCCTGCAAATCATTTTCAAGTGTATCTTCCATGCCTCTGCGGTTACTATTAATAGTTTCCAGAATCCTGAAAGCAACATCACCTGTGAAGTTTAATAAACATCAGATTCTTTGAAAGAAAGTTTCTACTTTAGAAAATGAAAAAATACTGACCTGTCCCGCCAGCTACATCAAGATGCTTCATCCCAGGAAACGGGCTCAGTTTTGAAACCAATCTGGAAAAAGAGTGAGAATTGATGAAAATGATAGTAGACGTGTGATGGGTAGGAAAAGAAATTAAGTTTTGAACTTTACCTATCTTTCCATAACCTATGCAATCCACCGCTCATCAAATCATTCATGATGTCATAGTTTGATGCAACCTTGGTGAAGACATTACCGACCAATTGGCTTTTTTCTTCCTCATTTACTTGTTTAAATCCTGTGGTATCATTATAAAGTCAATATGAGGTCATTTTTTCATAAAGATGGTGCAAAGATATTTCATTTGTTTTATGATCCTAGCATAATTCAAGTGCCCATTTTACTCTTTCAGAACTACATGATTGACGATTATATTCTGTAGTGGTTTACTGTTTCAAGTATTCTTAAAATAAGGTAGACAATGATTACCTTCTGCTACATGTATGATAAGCTTATGAGCTTGAGGATTATGTGTGCTATTATTGGTCTACTTAAAAAGCTAGCACTTCTTGCAGAATTATTGTTTAATACGGTGGCCAAACCAACTACCATTCAAAGGCAACCAAAAGAAATTCTTTAAGAAACTTGTAAGATTACAGCCACACTATCTAAAATGTTTCTCGTGAGAAGAAAATTAGTGTACATCGCACATTCTATATATCAGAATTCCAGCAAGATAAAGTAGTTTTCAGTTTTAGAGGGCATATAATTTGAGTAATGAGAAGGGTCATGCTGTCTAACCTAATATACTATGCTTAATTGCAATTTTAATAAGCATACATATTATATGCAAAATTTGATTTAACTAAATCACTGAAAGTAACACACCTATATGAAAAAGAACATATGCAGCGGGGCTTAGGTATTGTAAAAAGGAAAGATGAAAGCAAGGTTAGTAAGATTGACATACCGAAGCTAGTAGCATGTGAGTGCAGTGTAGCAGCAGGAGTGAACCGGGGTAATAACTTGCTCCCCAATCTCCTGGCAACCATTCGGACCGACATTCTTTTAACTCTGTCAAAGTCAACAAGTAAAATAAGCGATCAAAGAGTAAGTTATATATTATATAGTGAGCGAATAGGCTCCACAATTTGATAAGTTTCATGCAAAAACCTAACAAAAGAAACATAATGCAACATGATGCTAATACTAATTCCATCAATCCAGAAGACATCAGATGCAACACTTATCACGCTAACCAAACTGCCCGA
Organism: Bidens hawaiensis; assembly: GCF_021521415.1. Lineage (NCBI taxonomy): Eukaryota > Viridiplantae > Streptophyta > Magnoliopsida > Asterales > Asteraceae > Bidens > Bidens hawaiensis. The sequence continues at coordinate 765,207 of NW_027491137.1, forward strand.
CTTCAATCATTTTATCGGCTTTTAGCACGAATCTTATTAGTCAATAAATTCTTGGATACAAATCCCTTGTGACTATCTACAAGTTATGACTTTGGATATTAAATAAGATAGAAATTGATTATTTAAAGTTGTTGAGAAAACCATCCATATCAATCAAATGAAGCTTAATAACAAATACTATTAACAACTGTGTGTTGTGTAAATGTGCAACAAAATGGTTATTACAAGTTCCATGAATGTAGTCTTTGAGACATTTTATCAAACACCTAGCGTGCATAACGATAAAAAATGAAATAATCTTGTTTTGTTGGGTTATAGTGTATAGTAAATACTAGATATAAAAGAAGACTCAATTGCATGAAACCAGAGAGATAAAGAATGAATTGTATTGGGGTTATTGTACCACAAGGCGTCAGCGGAGGCGCAGGTACACAGGAGCTGAGAGGCAAAGACGAAGACGAACAAGTGATGTCGGCCGGAGCTGGGTATCATCCGCTGGATCCAAACTTCTTTTTGGAATTTTTTTTTATTTTTTTAAAGGAGTGTTATTTTAACTTACTGTGTGTTATTTTCACAAAATGAAATTAGAATTGAAATTTTGGAAAGAGATCGGATTTGGAATTTTTGAACATTTTAATAGGAATTGAAATTAGAAGGAATTGGTCGTGTTCAGGCTGATGTTCCGGGTTGAGTATGGGTCGGTGATCCGGATCGCGTTTGAGACGAAGGTTGGTAACGTGTTCAGGTCGTGTTCGCGTCGACGGCATGGGTCGCATTCGGGACAGCAGTTGAGACGAACGAGCTTTGACGCGGATCGTTGAACCGAACGCGAATTGACCCGGAGCGTCGAACCGAACGCGAACTGACCGGAGCGTGGACCCGAACGCGAACTGACCCGGAGCGTGGAACCGAACGCGAAGTGACCTGGAGCGCAGAACCGAAGCAAACTAACCTTGAACGCGAATTGACCAGCAACGTCGAATCGAGTACGCTTTGATGCAGAGTGTTGAACCCGACGCGAACTGACTCGTAACGTCGAACCAAACTCGAACTGACCCAGAACGTCGAATCGAACATGAATTGACCTGGAACGTTGAACCAAACTGACCCAGAGCGTCAAACCAAACGCGAACTGAACCGCATCGTTGAACCGAGTGTGCTTTGACGCGGAGAGTTGACCCGAACAGACCCGAGACGTAGAGCCGAACGCCAACTGACCTAGAACGTTGAACTAAACGTGAACTAACCTGGAGCGTCAATGAAACGCGAATTGACCCAGAGCGTCAAACTGAACGCACTTAGACACAGAGCGTTGAACAGAACACGAGCTGACTCTAAGTGTTGAACCAAATCGAAAGCGTTGAACATATGGTAAAGTGATCCGGGGCGTCGAACCGAAGGCGAACTGTGTGATATTTGTCATTTTCGGTTTATGTATTTAGATTTGTTTACCCGACCTGGGTTTGCATTCGGATCTTTATTGTCAATAAAGTCTAACGTTTATTAGTATTTTATGGTTTTTTATTCATTTTATCATTTGGTTATTGAAACGTGTTAAAACACTTAAATTAAGCTTAAAACGCGATTCCGGAAAGTACAAGGGCCAATATTGTCAAAAATGGAAAGTTGGTGGAAACCACCTTGCCGCGTAGCGTGACGAGGGGACCCTTGGTTTGCCACGTGGCGCGGCCAAGAGGCTGCAGCAGGTATGTGCATACTTGTTCGTATTTCAGCTCGTTTTTGACTTGTTTATCTCTTAATCTTCATCATAATCTTATCTAATGTTCAAATATTTGGTTCTAGAATACTCCCTAGCATATTCTATCGTTAATCTCCGAATTTTATCATCAAACTTAAGATAATTATTATCCAATTAAAGTGTGTATCCTAATCATTTTTGAGTTTTAAACAAAGTTTAGTGATGTGTTGATAACCATTGAGCCTAAATCCGATTCCTATATAAACATAGGTAGTATGTTGTTTTTTTCTGCTACACAACTTCCAATTCTCTCTCACTTACATGATTTCAAGTGTTCTTCAAGTTTTGACTTTTCAAAGTCAAACGGGTCTTTTTAATCACAATCAACTAGTTCTACATTCAATTGTCAGGTAAGTTTTGATTTTTATTGTTATTTATAAACCCTAGAACAAAAGCCCTCAACCAATTTCAATGGATTTGGGGGATATCATGTTCAATTTAATCAATTTTAATTTAGGGTTTATGGTAGAAATGAAATTGCCTTTTCAATTACACTATGAATTGACCCCAATTAGCTTCTGACTTTTCAATGTTTTATGTTTGTAATCAAGTTTTGAACATGTTGGACTATAATTCGATCTCATAACAACACTTGGACCGACTACGAATCGAACACTCGGTAAAGTTTATTTTCTTTAATTTTATGTTTAAACTTAGATTTTGTTATTGATTCTTGTTTGTTTTGATCTGATTATAACCTTGTAATATTTATTTGAATTTTAGGGCATCCTCAAGTTCGGTTTGGTCAACTCGCTTGAGTCAGTTTCTTCTATTTTATTATCTTCTTTCATTGGCTAACTCTTAAGGTGAGTAAATTACAACATTTTTTTATTTTTGAAGGTTTTGGGGACAACATGTATTATTGTTGAGACACGTTTTGTACGTCTCAGTCTTTATCAGGGCATTAATGTAATTAGTTTAAAGTATAGGAATCTTAATGTAAATATGGCTAAATGGGCCATTCGCTCTAATGTAATGTTACATTCGTTACCCCGTAACGAATGTAACACATTCGTCTAATCTGTAAGCTCATTCGTTAACCCAGATTAACGAATGAGATAACGAATGAGGGTTATTCGTTATATGTTAAATGTATTAACGAATGAAGAGTTCATTCGTATGGTTTAATGTAACGAATGACACATTCGTTAACTGTTAAGTTAACGAATGTGGTCATCCCCTATATATAGTCTGTAAATTATTCATTAATGCAAGTTTTTAGTTTGTTTTATTAATCCTCTCTCGTTAGTCTGTCAATTGATTCTCTCATATCATTCATATCGATGATAACGTATATCAACTTTAATCATATACCTAAACATCATGTATCGTCGGAATCATAAGTTCTATATCCTTTCCGTGCTCATACAAGGACTTTCAAGTGGTATCAGAGCTTTGGAGCTGATCTTCGATACATAATCGAGTTAAAACCGTAATCAATTGATCAATTTCGAATATGAATTGATTGATTTTGTGAGTTAATTGAAGTTCAAAACCAGAGACTGGTTTATTCGTTAAATTGAACCTGATTGAAGAATGTTTGTGACTTCGGACATGGCTCGATTGGTTCGGATTTGGTATTGGATTGTTTTGATATAAGTTTTAAGTAGTTTCAGTAAGATTCGGACGAGTTTGAAGTTGAAATTGGAAGTTTGAATCGTTGAAGACTTATTCGTTAGGATGAAGATTGATTCGTTACACTCATTCGCTAAGACCTAACTGCTCATTCATTACAATTTCAATCTCATTCGTCACCTTATTTGCTAAGATCAAACCTTATTCGTTCAACCTTCTTCGTTAAGCCTGATTCGTTAAGCCATATTCGTTAACTTTCATTCGTTAACGAATATCTTAGACATTCACTAAAGTAATCAACTTTTAACGAATATCCCATTCGTTAAAACCCATTCGTTACTGTTCATTCGTTACTGGTTCATTCGTGTGAACAATAAACTTTGTAATCCCTGAAGGTTATCAGTTGGTTTATCATGGCTGCTCAGAATTCATCTTATTATGCGTTAGCGTCACAGAACGTCTTATTGCAACAGATGCTGACGATGGATAACGAGATAGGCAGTCATAATAAATGTCCCAAGCTGTTGAAGCATCTGGGATCCGTGCATCCTAGCAGTGTTCGTTTTATTGATGATGTTTTTGCTGCACCACTGATCGGTAATGACAACACGAGTTGGACTCCGAAACCTTTTAAAGAGTATGAGACACATGAGTTGAAGGACTTTGAAAGTGAGATGAAAGCATATTCTACACTCACTATGGCTTTACCGGAACATATTTTTCATCAATATAGTACGATCAAAGTCTGTGCTTCACTGTTTACTACCTTGAAAACGAGAAGTTTGGGCAATACTCTCGAAAGCAAGAAGATTTTAGTGAAATTCCAATTCAGAAACTTTATTCTGATGAAAAATGAAACTGTAGAAGAAATGATTAACCGTTTCAGCCACTTGATTGTTGAGATGTCTTCTGTTGATCTTGAGCCAACAGAACAAGACAAGATTGATACTTTGAAGAATGCTTTACCTACAGACTATTCGACTTTCCTGTTTGTGCTTAAAGAGAACGGATTCTTTCAGAAACCTAAACTGACTGCAGTACAATTCATTAACAAGATCGAAGAAAGGGAATTCGATCTTAAATGTCAATCTACTTTGAAAGAAAATCAAAATCAGCAGTCGTCAACTCAAAACCCGTTACTTTATGGTGGTGCATTACCAGCAAATAATGCGACAAGCTCAGTGCCTATTAATGCATTCTTTGCTCAATCCCAAGAGGATCCTAACGTAAACAGTCCCCATAATGTATGTTTCATGGCAAGTGGTGCAACTGGCAACTCAAATGTTCATACATCAAGCTTACCCAAGGTTAATTTACAAGAAGCTGACCAACAGTTTGCTTTTGTATGTGCATTCATGACTTCATATGAACAACTGGTGGGAAGTAAGATTGCTACGAGCGATCTCACAGATGAGGACTACGATCAAATCGACCCAGATGATCTTGAGCTTATGGATTTGAAGTGGAACATGGCCATGATTGTTCGAAAGGTTAAAAGATTCATGTAACGAACGGGAAAAGATCTTCCCACGTTGAACAAAAGGGTTGGGTTTGATAAGTTAAAAGTCAAGAGTTATAATTGCAGTGAATTTGGCCACTTTGCCAAAGAGTGTGACAAGCTGAGGAAAGATTATTCTGGTTCATGCAATTCTGACCGTTCTTCTACAAAGTCTTCATCTGGAGGAGATAAAAGTAACATTGCTGGCTCTGGTGATCAAGACAAATCTCCCGTTACTCAAGCTTTATTGGTAAATGACGGAGTTGATTGGTCTCAGCGTTTATTGGGAAACCAGGCAAACGTTGCTATCGTTGAGCCTGTGAAGAATTTTGAGGATGCCAGTAGCGATAATGTATTGGAGAGTAGTGATTCATCTGACTCAGAGACTGACAGTGATCAATCTCTGTCATCTCAACCAGAATCAACTCTTGAGAAAACTGAATCTTATGCCTGCATGGCTAAGATTGATGAGGTAGGTCCTACACCTCAAATTAATGTAAATGAACCTGCATCAATAATGGTGGATTATTCTGAGTGTGCTGTGTTAAAAGCCAAACTTGAAACAGCATTAACTCAAAACAATACATTTACTAATGATTACTTTACTATCAAGGAATGCTATAAGCAAAAGACAAAATTTCTTGAGCAAGCTAATCTGAAAATTCAGAAATTATCAGATAGTAATCATGATCTTAAAGCAAAGGTTCATTGTAAAATTATTGAAGTGGATCAACATTTAAAGGAGATTTTTCGTCTTCGAACTTGCATTTCCAATCTCGAACAAGAAAAAATGGAATTAAATCATAAACTTAGTAAATTCAGAGATTCTTCTTTTCTGTTGAATGAAATAATCGAGGTTAATCATTCATATAAAAAGAATGGAAAAGCAGGTTTGGGATACGTCGAAATTCCTCCTCCATTTAATCAGGATTACAGTAGCATTCCTAAGGCAGAAAATTCTTTAAATATGCCTACTGATAAACCTGAAAATGTTGATCCATTTGAACCAACTCGTGAACCAGTTAATATTGAAAGCAAAAAGGTGTTTACCAAAAATGAAATGGACAGCTCAATCAAGGAGCTAACTGAAACAGATGTGATTGTTAAAAATAAGGACATTCCAATTGACAATCACATTCTGTGTGAACCAGAAGATTTTGAAAAAGCTGTTTATGATGCAAAATCCTCAAGTGTTTCTTCAAACAATTCACGTGTTCCTAAGGATATTCCTAAAGTAATTCCAAAGGAACATGTTAATGTAACTTCCACAGACAAGCTTTCAGTGTCTGATGAGGAATTAATGCGATTCATTAATCCTCCACTGAAAACTTCAACTGGAAAAGTATTTAAATTAAAAGGTCTCTTAAAATTGTTCTCAGACAAAGAAGTTCTATTGAATCTTCTTAAACCAGAATTGATTGAAAGTGTATTTCAAGATGAAACTACTAAAATGACTGAACTTGAGAAGAAATTCTTTCAATCAAAAACCAGTAATGTTCAAAACCAAAAACAAATTTTTTCAAACCTATAAAATTCATAAAATCATCAGGTTTGGAAAATTCATCGAATTTGACAAATCTTGAATTTTACAAAACGAAGAAGGGTTTAAAACATGAGTCATCGAAGAAGGCCACTTTTGAGACACCTAAATCTGATGATCTTAAAACTTTGATATCACAACTGACCGGTACATCATCACAACAAAGTTTAGACTCTCGACTGTGTTTCAAGTGTGGTGAACCGGGTCACGTTTCAAGACGATGCAAAGCAAAGATCGTCAATATCAAAGATTATTCAATTTGCAAGACTAAATCTTTTTCAAACACAAAGGAAAATCAAGTTGATGATTCTATGATAATGTATTCAAACATCAATCCGAGGAAAGTAATTCGGGTTGATGTACTTAATGTATTGAACACATGTCTTGATCGTGCTCAACCCATCTGTTCAAACACAGATTCGGAAAGAATCCATGATGGTTATCTTAAGAAGAAAACTAAGAAAACTGCCACTTATTCTCAAGTACCGAATCCGTGTGTTAAATTATTAAGTTCTCCAAAAGTTTCAAAGGGAGAGTCCAAGACTGAGGCTTGGGCTGCCTTTTTGGACTAATCATTTTACTTGTTTGTGTAGGGTACATCGAGGTCATCAAGTCAAAAATGGATATTGGATAGCGGATGTTCTCGGCATATAACCGGCAACCTAGACCTTCTGAACAACATTAAAGATATTCAAGGGGGTTATGTGGCGTTTGCTGGTAATCAAGGAGGAATGATTACAAAAGAAGGGGAAGTTTCAAACGATAGAATAACGTTTGAAAAGGTTAATTATTGTGAAAAGGTGGATCACAATCTGTTGAGTGTTTCACAGATTTGCGCTAAAAAGTTCACCACCATATTCACCGACAAGGAATGTGTTATTCTTCAACCGGGATACACAATTCCAGAAGACATGGTTGTCATGCGATCACCTCGATCAAATGATATTTATGTACTTGACATGAGTTACGATGTCAAAGTTTCGCCCTCATCTACTTGCTTCGTGTCGAAAGCAACGGAGAAAGATTCTATTCTTTGGCATAGACGCATGGGACACATTCACTTAAGAAAAATGAATTTTTTGATGACAAATGATTTAGTGAATGGAGTGTCCCTTAAGAACTTCAAATTTAATGATCATTGCGTCGCATGCAAGAAGGGGAAACAAAAGAAGAAATCACACCCGACCAAATCACTAAACGATATCGTTACTCCTCTGGAACGACTTCATATGGATCTCTTTGGTCCAGTGAACCGTGCTAGCATTGCTGGAGATTTTTATTGTTTGGTTGTGACGGATGATTTCTCTAGTTACTCGTGGGTGTTATTTATGGGATCGAAAGATCAAACTCCTGTGCTAATTCAGAACCTTATTACAAAGATCGAATCACTTTACAAACTGAAAGTGAGACGAATTCGTAGTGACAATGGAACTGAGTTCAGGAATAATGTATTGGATTTCTTTTGTATACAGAAAAGAATTCATCGGGAATTCAGTGCACCTTATGTTCCTCAACAGAATGGGGTGTCTGAACGAAAGAACCGTACGCTGATTGAAGCTGCACGTACAATGTTGGCTGATTCAAAGCTACCTGTTCAATTATGGAACGAAGCTATGAATACCGCTTGCTACACATTGAATCGTGTACTAACGGTAAAGAAGCTCAAGAAGACTAGTTACGAGCTTCTACATAATTGTAAGCCGAACTTAAAGTATTTGGAACCATTTGGGTGTCAATGTACTGTGTTGAAGAAAGACGTTGGAAAGTTCGATGAGAAAGCTTTTGAGGGTTATTTCTTGGGTTATAACTCTCCGAAGAAGCGGATTTTCAATATGTCTTCTGTTTGCGTGGAGGAATGGTATCACGTTGATTGTCAAAGTTATATGACTCCACCAACTGGTACAGGACCCGATTGGATGTTCGACTACGATCGATTATTTAATTCATTTACATCAACAGTTAATGACATACCTGAAGATCTCGTTAGATCGTATTTGGAGGACCAATGTCTTCCAAGTCCAAGGTTCTCCTTGGTTGATGCAAGTGACTCTCCTAATGTATCTGAAACGTCAAACGATGTTTCTGAATTTTCCGATGATGCTGAGTTTGTTGATTCATCATCTGTAATGGTAGATGAAGCTCAAGAGACTACCGAGCCTATTCTAATCAGTGATAATTCATCATCTGTCTCTTTAGACACTGTGGAGGAGAATATCACCAATTTGGGTGATAATGTATCTGTTCCTGCGAATCCTACTTTACGGATTCATTCGCAACATCCACAGGATCAGATAATTGGTGATGTGAACGAGGGGTTCGCACAAGGCACCAATTGGCTAACATATGTGATGATCAATCTGATCATAATGTATCTCCTACTGAGGATTCGATTGTTTGTGCTTATGCGGATTTTCACTCTTCGGGTATCCTTAGTATCGCACAATACACCTGCTTTCTATCACAGATAGAACCGACAAGTGTCGCAATGGCACTCAAGGAACCATCATGGGTTGAAGCTATGCAGGAGGAGCAGCAATAGTTTGTTAGACTGGGTGTATGGGACTTAATCGACAAACCCGATCGCGTTAAAAAGGCGATTCCTACAAAATGGGTTTTTAAGTGCAAGAAGGACGACTGTGGGGTTATCGTGCGAAATAAGGCGCGATTGGTCGTTCTTGGTTACAATCAACAGGAAGGCATAGATTATATAGAAGTGTATGCTCCGGTGGCACGACTGGAGGCTATACGAATCTTTCTTGCCTATGCAGCCTACAAAAACTTCAAAATTTATCAAATGGATGTGAAATCGGCATTCTTGAACGGAGCAATTCATGAAGAAGTGTACGTGAAACAGCCTCCTGGCTTCGAGGATCCAGACTATCCTGAGCGTGTTTACCGTTTAAACAAAGCTCTGTATGGTTTGCATCAGGCCCCGAGAGCCTGGTACAGTACGTTGGCTGACCATCTGATTGAAAGTGGATTCAAGAGGGGAACTGTGGATTATACGTTATTTTACAAGAATATGGGTAATGATATGCTCCTCGTCCAAATTTACGTGGACGATATTATTTTTGGTTCGACAAACGATTGTTTATGCAAAGAATTCGAGAAAACGATGCAGACAAAATTCGAGATGCGTTCAATGGGAGAAATGAGTTTCTTTCTGGGTTTGCAAGTTCACCAGTTTGACGCCGGGATCTTTATCCGTCAGACAAAATATGTGAACGATGTCTTGAGCCGATTCAAGATATCTGATGGCAAAATTTCCTCTACTCCTCTTCCCGTGGGTCACAATTTATCACCGGATGAATTGGAGGATACCGTAGATCCGACCCTATATCGAGCTATGATTGGATCACTCATGTATTTGACTGCTTCTCAACCGGACATTATGTTTACTGTCTGTTTGTGCGCTAGGTATCAATCGAGTCCCCGAGTGACTCACCTGGCGGCAGTAAGGCGTATCTTACATTATCTGAGGGGAACTCCAGACATCGGGTTATGGTACCCCAAAGACGATAAGTTCGATCTTACCGTCTTTACTGACTCGGACTATAGAGGTTGCAAGATAAATTTCAAATCGACAACGGTGGGATGTCAATTCTTAGGAAACCGGCTTGTTTCCTGGCAGTGTAAGAAGCAGACAACGGTCTCAACTTCAACAGCAGTAGCGGAGTATATGGCGGCCTCGAGTTGCTGTTCACAGGTTCTCTAGATCCAACAACATTTGCGGGATTATGGTTTGAAGTTTCTTACTACTCCTATTTTTATTGATAATTCTGCTGAAATCTCTATCCAAAAATCCGGTTCAACATTCAAAAACAAAACATATTGAAATCCGTTATCACTTTATACGTGATTGGTATGAAAAGAAATTAATATCAATTGATCAAATTCATACGGATTTTCAAAAGGCTGACCTTTATACCAAAGCTTTTGACAAAACGCGTTTTCAATACTTGCTTGGTATAAACGGTTTAAAATCTTTCACAGAAATTCAAAAGCTTGGTTAGATCATTTTTTTTATGTTATTTCAATTTTTACTGTTTTTAAGGGGAGAAAATAGAAAAATACAAAAATATTGTGTTTTCGTTTGTACAGAAAAATTCTATAAACTCCAAAAACATTCAAATATTAAAAAAAAAGAGTTTTGAAGCAAAAAGGGAAAATGATAGTACATTGACTTAGCGGACCTAACACATGAATAAAGTAGACTAAAAAGTGCCGTAAGATCAATTGCATGATGTGTATGATAGGCTTAACAGATCTTATAAGTGCTGAAAAGACATAAACCTAAATGCTTGCCAAATCTAGTGGTGTTACATCTTGATGAATAGTTAATATTTGTATTAAGTATCAAAAAGTTTTAAGATTGCTGTGTGTGCATGCGTTCATTTTTGAAGAAAATTCTGCTTTGTTTTATCTTTAATTTTGCAAAGAAATTCAACTTCATTTTTCTTTATTTTTATTCAAATATTGGATCATCTCCTGCGCGATAAGATTATCCGACCTGAGGGTTAAGATTTGGATATTCTGCTTTATTTTCTTGGTGTTTCGTATAAAATCTTGGACTTTCTCCGCGCGATAATACGGGATTATCCGAATTCAGAGTTAAGATTTTATGCAACTTCTGCTTATTTTTATCTTTTTATTTTTGTTAAAATGGAACCTTATCTGCGTGTAGTAATACCGATCTTTAAGGGAAAATTTTAACTTTTTGCTTTATTTTCTTCTTATTATTTTTGTATGAGTTACAGCTAATCAATTCAAAGGAAACTGAAAAACGTACATGTGAAATTCACTGTATAAGAGATATGAAACTGTGTCTGACAGGTGGGTTCCACATAAGATTTGTGCTTAATTGAACCTTAAAATGTATCGTAAAGTTACGGACGGATCTGTCTAAAATTTAAAGTGGACAATTATATCTGCAATCTTCTTTGGGTTACGTGCATATTAATGTCAAAATTGAAGTGTAGTCTAGGACGTTATTAGTCAATATGATTCCCTGCTCAACTCACAAAAATATGTACTGCTTTTCATTGACTGTGTTTAGTTCTTTGCTACTTGAAAATTTTCAAAATATACAAAAAGATTTTATATTCTTTTTATTTTTCTGCTTTAGTTTCGATTTGCCAAGCTAGCGAATTAATCATTGAGAAAAGGAAAAAGAGTTAAACCCCGGAAAAAATTTAAGTTAAATCGTGCTTAACGTATTTTCAATTGGTAACAATTGATATTTTAACGTAAAAATCCGTTTAAGTTAATCAGTACCGATACTTGTTGATCGGGAATTTTAATGTATACAATTAAAACCTAATTTGGATTTAATTGATTAATTTAATTCATTTGAAAACCCTAATTTGGTTTTTAATGATTATTTAATTCCTTAATGAGAAATGATTTTTCTCATTCGTTAAGCAGGTTTGGTGATTCGTTAACATGTTTAACGAATGTAAAGCCATTCGTTATTTAAATATAACGAATGAGTTATCTCATTCACTATATAGACATTCGCTTCCGTTGTGCATAACGAATGGAAGACATTCGTTTAAACATTTAACGAATGAGAATGGTTAATGTATTATTCGTTAAAGATTAACGAATGAATTATTTATTCGTTAAAGATTAACGAATGACTTAGTTATTCGTTAACAATTTAACGAATGAGAGAAGATTCGTTAAAAATTTTAACGAATGAGATTCAACAGTTAACGAATGAGATTCAACAGTTAAGTTAACGAATGAGGCCATTCGTTAGTTCAACTTTTGAACGAATGACTCGATTCACGTGAAATTATTGGATATAATCCTAAGGTTAGACGAATGACGGTTCATTCGCATCATTCCTATTCCATTGCCTTCTCTAAACAAAACTCTGCCAAAATTTCATCAGAATCCATTACCTGCATATTTTCCTAATTGATTGTTATCTTTGTGATCAGCAGGTAAATACGATAATCGTCATATGTGTTTCACGAAGATTTATCGGTGGTTTAAGTGTCAAACTGATTCATTAAAGACGTGAACCTTAATTGAATAATTAGAAATCGATAATATTCGTATATGAGATTACATTTGAATTGATAATTGATGGATTATGACATGCACTTGGTTTCCGAACACAAACTCAATGGTTAATCGTACAGATTGTTTGGAATTTTAACAGATTCTGATATGAACACGACGATTTTGACTATAAATAGTCAAAATTGTTTGTATTTTGACCCTCAGATTAGTCGAACAGACATTCGAGACTGATTCGTTATTTTTATAACGAATGAAGCATGATTCGTTATCTTTATAACAAATATAGCTTGATTCGTTAAGACAGTTAACGAATGACTGTCTGATTCGTTAAGGTAACGAATGGATTGTTTAAATTCATAACGAATCAGATTGGATTCGTTAAAGTATAACGAATCAGAGTGATTCGTTAAATTTGATTCGTTACTTGTAACGAATAGGTTAACGATTAAGGATAATTCGTTAAAGATAACGAATGAACCTTTTAATGTATAACGAATGTCCCATTCGTTTACAGTTTTTAACGAATGTGATTGTCATTTGTTAAATAGTTTGATTATTTTGGAATATTTTACTAATGTATGTTTGTTCTTAACAGAAATGGCACTGTCTTGGAATAAGAGCTACAACATATGTGCGTTTTTAGAGCCGAACTTTGAAGATACTCCTATCTTTGGGGGTATGATTAGTTTTCTCATCCGCTCAAGAATCTACAAGGCCATCTCTACCCGAACAATCGTTTATCAGAAAATAATCAGGGAATTCTGGAATACAACAAGCGGGTAGTGATAGATGTTGGGGTTATACGAGACTCACTGGGTTTTAACGATACTATTGATGATAGGTGTGAGTTCGATCGAGCGTTGATCAGAGGATTATTCGACCGAGTAAAGTATAATGGAGATTTAGGCAAATCAATGTACAACAAAGCGAACTTGTGTGAACAATACAAGTATCTGCTTCATGTTCTTATTCATTGCCTGGGTGGTCGGAAAGGAGGTTTCGACGAGTTCAGGGTGATGCTACAATCTGCATTCGTGGCTCTAGTGCTGAATAAACCATTCAATTTCTCCGAATTGGTTTTTTATCATTTGGAAGAAAACATCACCAGCAGACATAAGTTCTTAATGTATCCCAGATTTTTACAAATGATGATAAATGATCTGGTACCTGACTTGGAAAAAGATCAAGCAGACGTGATGAAGCTAGATCATATGAATGAAGAGACGATGCGACGTTTGAGATCGTACAGAGGTCAGAGTTTGGCAGATCGACCAAGGTATAAATGTTTGATTGGTCATCTAGCGAATATTGATTATGTCGCGCCACCTAATGATCGTTGGGCTCATGACAATTCCGATTCAGAACGTGAAGGTGGTGATGGTGATGATGGTGGTGATGGTGGTCCAGGACCACAAGCCGAGTTAAGTTATGAATCGAAGCGTAAGTGTAAAGGTAAAGAACCGATGACAGAAAAAGGGGAGAAACTCAAGAAACAACGAGTTAGAAGGGGTTCGGGTATTGAGATACCGAGTCAGCCGTTTGTGTCTTCTACTGCTGTTTCTACTCCTATTATTTCTTCTACTGCTTCTCTAGTTCCAGTTCCACAGATTCCACGATCTCCTACTCCTACTACAATGACAGATTTTCCTCGTTCTCCAACACCTGTGCAGATGCCTACGTCTCCAATGCCTCCAACTCTGACTTTGGCTACTACTGTGAGGCCTGATCCTCATTTTGGAGACATATTACATACTGTATTGGCACAGATGCCTACACCACAGCCAACGACATCGGTTACTCCTGTTACTCCAACACCGTTGCCGAGGCCTGAGCACTCCTTTATGTCATTCAGTCGTCCTCAGGGTCCTATGCAACTATTGCATCCTAATTTCTATCACATGGCTCCTCATGCTCAATGGTTTCACATGATGAATCTGTTGCATTTACAACACACTCAAATGCAAGCAGACATAACTGCAAATGAGCTAGCGCAACGGAATTTGCTGAGGCATCTTCTATCGGCTCAGCGTTATAATAAGGAACTTCGAGCCCTAGTTGCTGCTCAGGGGGAGAGGTTAGACAAACAGGATGAGATTATTCTTCAACTGACATGCAAAGAAGATGAATTAAAGAAGTTGAAGAATAATGAAGACGATCAGGATGGTGCAGGGGGTGGGGTAGATCAGCAACTGGGCGGAAGTTCCACACCGTCGGCGGGTAATAAGACTGATGCGAGTGTTGGTGGTGGGTCTGAAGCTAGTAATCTACAGATTGTTCCATATAAAGATTACACGAGAGCCAAGCCAATAGATGTTATTCCGGCTAACATGCTTCTGTTTGTAGGAATTGATGCGATTGTATATAGTATGGTGAATGCTGATGAGATCGAAGAAGGTGAATTTGGTGATCATTCTTTAACGAAAGAACAAATTGCCTTGCTTCTGGATCTAAATGATGATGAGATTGAGGAATTGGGTAAGAACGTGGATGTGGAAATGGAAGATAGTACTGATACAGGTATTCCTCACGGGAATGTACCTGATTTTGAAGAAGTGAAAGTGGAAGATGTTACTGCTGAAGAATATCCGGAGTTTTACACAGATAATAACAATGACTCGGGTATTCCGTTCTTTACAACTGAGCATTTCAATGCGGCAGAGAGTCGATTACAGGAAGAAAAAGATAAGTTAAAAGCTGTAGAATCGAGCCATGTGTCCACTACAGGGAAGAAGCGGAAACGTGCTTTTGATGGTATGTTTGAGTATAACGTTGAGAAAATGAATAAGATGATCGAGACTTTCAGATATCATGACCGAGAAGATGTGAAAGTTGAGAAAGCTCGTGAATCTGCATACCAGATGAAGAAGTACAAGCCTGCTAAAGACGTTAAAGGTGATATGGTGGCCTGGCAGTACGATTCAGATCTTAAGGTATATATCGTTAAGTGGGAGCACGGTATTTATTATTTCAAACGCCCACACGATATTTTATCTATGCCTCGATGGGATGTACAAACCTTAGCTAATCGTCCGTTTGTTAATCGTGGAGACGATAAATGGGCTAGCTGGTTCTACTGGCAGTTATTGCATGAAACTCTCTTTGGTTTCAAATTCTTCTAGCCTCAGGTGCCGACACACAAATATATTGACGAGATAGATGCACGCACGGGATGGAGGAAGTTAATCTTAATAGTGAAGCCGCCGAAGACGATGAAGAGGGTTCCAATGAAGATATTCCCTCAGAGTCTCTTCACCTCATTTATTTATTGGTATTATGATAATCGTACAGGTGAAGCGGTTATTGTTTATGGCCAGGTTCAGGCACGAAGACGTTACGTGTATTTGATCCGATGTGGCTGGTCAATCTATCTGAGTCTGACAATGATGCGTTATTCACAAGTCAGATCAGATTCGCTAATGTAAAGGATTATGATCTTGCAATGCAGTTTCAGAGGGTTGTTCGTGTCTGCTACGCATACAAGATTCATAGCTGCGTTGATTGGAAGACAAAAATGTTTCAACACTAAAGTATGATAAAGAGCTCGAGACGAGGGGGGGTTTGTTGATACACGTTTTGTACGTCTCAGTCTTTATCAGGGCATTAATGTAATTGGTTTAAGGTATAGGGATCTTAATGTAAATATGGCTAAATGGGCCATTCGCTCTAATTTAATGTTACATTCGTTACCCCGTAATGAATGTAACACATTCGTCTAATCTGTAAGCTTATTCGTTAACCCAGATTAACGAATGAGATAACGAATGAGATAACGAATGAGGGCTATTCGTTATATGTTAAATGTATTAACGAATGAAGAGTTCATTCGTAGGGTTTAATGTAACGAATGACACATTCGTTAACTGTTAAGTTAACGAATGTGGTCATCCCCTATATATAGTCTGTAAATTATTCATTAATGCAAGTTTTTAGTTTGTTTTATTAATCCTCTCTCGTTACTCTGCCAATTGATTCTCTCATATCATTCATATCAATGATAACGTATATCAACTTTAATCATATACCTAAACATCATGTATCGTCGTAATCATAAGTTCTAGATCCTTTCCGTGCTCATCCAAAGACTTTCAATTATATAAACCACAAAGTTATTATTTGACAACCGTTTCTGATGCAAACCCGGGAAGCTCCGACCCAGCAGAAACCGGGCCTAAACCAGATTCCACAAATGGCTTGTTGGTGAATTGGATTCAAGCTGCACTTGGGCCCGATGCATAAAGAAAAGAAGAGGATCAGCCCACTACAATTATTAATATTATTATTTTCGTTTATTTGAATTTCATGCATGTCAATCAACTGTTAGTTCCTAGTTTTATGCCATATCTGATAGTGGAGATATGGATTTTCACGTAATTCTCTTGTATTCTTAAACATAATGGAATGAAAAAGGGAGGAGAGAATTTGCAAAACTTTTATTGAGCCTCATTAATTGTGAGTCTTCTTTGTATCCTAGCTATCTCGACCGGCAAGCGAGAGATGATCAAAGGATCCGGCGTGTTTCTCCGATGGTGCGACTGTAGCCGGAAAAGCAAACCGCTGCCCAACTCTCAAATCGGGTGGTGCGACTGTAACCCGATTGACCTGTTGTCCTCATATTGATCCAAATACCCTAACTATTCCAGTGCTATTTTTAACATCTGGTATCAAAGCCCAAAGTTTATCCATCTAGTTCACTTTCACAAACCCCATAACAACCATGGCCGATCAACGTAGAACCCTTGAACAAACGGTTCAAGAACTCCAAGAACAGCTTCGTGACTTAACCCTTGCCATGAACAGACAAGGCAGAAACCAACGTTCCCCACCCCGCTACCGCCATAACGAAGATGATTATGAAGACTATGAAGACAGTTCTAATGCTGGGCATTATAATCCATATGGGCGTCGATCACCTGAGCGGTACCACCACAACAACATCAAGGTCGATATTCCTGAGTATGATGGGAAACTTGACGCCGACGTGTTTGTTGAGTGGCTTCGAACATTGGAACGGGTTTTCGATTATAAACAGGTACCAGACGACCGAAAGGTGAAGGTCATTGCTCTCAAGCTACGTAAGTATGCTTCTACTTGGTGGGAAAATGTTTGCTTCAAGCGAGAAAGGCAATGAAAGGCTAAGGTGAGGAGTTGGCATAAAATGAAGAAATTAATTAAAGAAAATTTTCTGCCAACATACTATCTTCAAGACAATTTTGCAAGACTCTATCATTTGAAGCAGGGAACTAGGCCAGTCGAGGAGTACTCACAAGAGTTTGAGTACCTCTTGATGAAGTGTGGGTTAGACGAAGATGATCCGTAAACGTTGGTCCGGTATCTAGGTGGTCTCGAGTACCGGGTTGCTAATGTGGTCGAACTTCAACCATATTCATCCCTGGCTGAGCTTGCCACTCTTGCTCACCGGGTTGATAACCAGCAGAAGTCCAGAAACAAGTTTGAACCCTCCCGATCCACCACTACTAAACCTAACCTTAATCCAAGTCTTAACCCTAGTCCCAAACCCTCATCCTCAACCACTCCTAAAAATTTAACCAAACCTGAATCCACACAAGTACCCTCCCGAGCCCCACGTAGTTGCTTCCGATGCCAAGGATTAGGTCATTTTGCGTTTGAATGCCCTAATACCCGAGTCGTAACCCTAGCCGAATTGGAGACCACCGATAATCCTCTTTATGATGAAGATCCCAACGAGACAGAAGGAGGTACACTCGATGTCTTAGAACTACCTCTTGATGAAGGTGAATGCCCTGTGATAAGAAGAGCTCTTAACAGTAATTTTGTCTCAAGAGACGCCTCCCAATGAGAATCTATATTCCATACCCGTTGCATCATTGCTAATAAGGTTTTTCCCCTCATTATTGATAGCTGTAGCTGTACTAATGCAGCATCCCAGTCCATGATAACCAAACTTCGACTTCCTGTGACACCTCACCCATCGCCTTACACTATACAATGGCTGAACCATGGAAAGGAATTCAAGTAACCCATCAGGCGGTTATCTCTTTTAGTATTGGTAAGCGATACCATGATGATGTTTGTTGCGATATAATTCCCATGGATGCTTGTCACATACTCCTAGGGCGCCCCTGGCAGTTTGATCGAAAAACTCAACATGAGGGTTATAAAAATACACATTCGTTTGATAAGGATAACAAGCGGGTAAGTCTACTACCTTTAATACCTGATTACAATACATCTCAGAATGTTCCCCTTGGTGGCATACTTAAATCTGAGATGCATGAGTTCAAGAGATTCAAAGAGTTTATCTTACTAAGGATTGAAGAAGTAGACGATCCAACATCTCAATCAATACACCCGATGGCACGCGCTATCCTTGACCAGTTCAAACATGTATTTCCTGATAAAATCCCCCTGGCCTACCACCGCTCCGGGACATCCATCATAAGATCGATCTAATACCCGGTCCTATGTTACCTAACAAACCCGCCTATAGAACCAATCCCACCGAGTCAAGTGAAATTCGCAAACAAGTTGAAGAATTATTAAACAAAGGATTGATCCGTGAATCCCTTAGTCCCTGTGTTGTTCCCACTCTTTTGGTACCCAAAAAGAATGGAAAGTGGCGCATGTGTGTTGATAGTAGAGCCATAAACAAGATAAAAATCAAGTACCGGTTCCCAATACCCCGGTTGAACGACCTGTTGGACGAGTTGTATGGTGCTATGGTGTTTTCAAAAATCGATCTCAGGAGCGATTATCATCAAATTCGACTATTCGAAGGAGATCAATGAAAAACTTCTTTCAAGATGAAGGAAGGGCTATATGAGTGGTTAGTGATGCCGTTTGGGCTGTCGAATGCGCCTAGTACCTTCATGAGGTTAATGAATCAAGCAATGAAACCGTTCATGGGACGGTTTGTCGTTGTGTACTTTGATGATATCCTGGTATATAGTCGTAGTGAGAAGGAGCATACCGATCATCTCCAGCAAGTTTTTACTACCCTCACTAAAGAAAAACTCTACTGTAATCTTGCAAAATGCCAGTTTTTTTCTACACAGGTGGTGTTTTTAGGGTATATCATCTCCTCTAAAGGGATTGCAGTGGATTAACAAAAGGTAAAAGCAATTCAAAAGTGGCCAGTACCCTCCACGTTACAACAGGTTCGAAGTTTTCATGGTCTCGCCTCCTTTTATCGTCAGTTCGTTAAGCATTTTAGTACTATTGTAGCTCCTCTCACCGAACTATTGAAACACAAGATGTTCAATTGGAATAATCAAGCCGAGGCTTCTTTTGAAGAGATTAAGCAAAGATTAACCTCAACTCCAGTTTTAGCCCTGTCCAGTTTCGAAGAGGTGTTCGAGGTTGAATGTGATGCCTTTGGGGTGGGAATTGGAGCCGTTCTCAGCCAATTGGGTCGTCCTGTAGCCTACTTTGGCGAGAAACTGAATTATGCTAAATGTAAGTATTCTACATATGATAAGGAGTTTTATGCCCTGGTTCGAGCGTTAGAACATTGGCATCATTATCTCATTGCAAAGGAGTTCGTTTTGCTTTCCGATCACGAAGCACTTACGTACATTCAAGGGCAACACAAATTGCAAGCTCGACATGCTAAATGGGTCGAGTACATCCAGTCCTTTTCCTTTACCATTAAGCACAAATTGGGAATTATGACCAAAGGTGCTGATGCACGGTCCCGTCGTCAACTGCTCCTTCAGACGTTGAATCCAAAAATAGTGGGTTTTGAATTATTCAAGGAATATTGGGGAGATTCTGATTTTGGGGAATTATTTGTCAAATACACTTATCATGCCTTTGGTGACTTTCATGTTCATAATGGATACTTATTCAAAAATAACAGGTTGTGTGTTCCACAACATTCTATAAGGGAGGTTCTGATTAAAGAGGTGCATGAAGGTGGATTGGCTGGCCACTTCGGTATCGAGAAAACGGTTGAGGTGTTAAATGGATACGTTTATTGGCCGCAACTTAAAAAGGATGTTGTGCATGTAATTCGCAGGTGCCTCGTTTGTTAACGGGCCAAAAGCCATGCCTTAGGTAACGGGTTGCACTTACCATTACCCGTTCCTCAAGCGCCATGGAAAGACATCATTTTGGACTTTATAACTGGTCTACCTTATACTCAACGAAAATCAGATTCCATTATGGTTGTTGTTGATCATTTTTCAAAAATGGCACACTTTATTCCCTACAACACTACTCCTGATGCGGTTCAAATTGCTAATCTCTACTTCAAGAAAATCGTACGTCTTCACCGTATTCCTAAGTCTATGGTAAGTGATCGTGACACAAAATTCTTGAGTCATTTCTGGTTAACACTATGGAAAAAGATGGGTACCAAGCTCAAGTTTAGCACTTCTAGTCATCCTCAAACTGACGGTCAGACCGAGGTCACTAATCGTACGCTGGGAACTCTATTACGTGTGCTAGTTAAAAAGAATATTCGAAGTTGGGAGGAAGTACTACCTCAATCAGAATTTGCCTATAATAGGGTGCCACACTCCACAACCCGCCTCAGTCCGTTTGAAGTTGTCTATGGGTATAACCCTACCACACCAATTGATCTTACTGTTCTAGACACATCTTCCAGTTTTAGCCAAGAAGCTGTTGATAAGGCCACTGCTATTCGACAACTGCATGATACTGTTCGCAGTCGGATTGAAAGTATGAACGCTAAAGTCAAACAACGTGTGGATAGGTATAGGAGATTTGTTAAGTTTGAGCCAGGTGACCTTGTTTGGGTTCACTTCAGAAAGGAACGTTTTCTTTTAAATCTCCGTTCGAAACTTAGTCCACGGTCTGATGGCCCATTTGAAGTCCTCGAATGAATCAAATGATAACGCATACAAAGTGGATCTACCCGGGGAATATGGTGTATCGGCTACGTTTAATGTTGCTGACCTTCGGCCTTATTATGATGATGAAGAATGTTTACCAAGTTTGAGGGAAAACTTCGGCCTACCAGAGGAGGATGACAAACCCGGGAAGCTCCGACCCACCAGAAACCGGGCCTAAACCAGATTCCACAAATGGCTTGTTGGTGAATTGGATTCAGGCTGCACTTGGGCTCGATGCATAAAGAAAAGAAGAGGACCTAGCCCACTACGTATTGCCATTTCAATTATTAATTTTCTTTCTTTATTATTTTCGATTATTTGAATTTCATGCATGTCAATCAACTGTTAGTTCCTAGTTTTATGCCATATCTGATAGTGGAGATGGATTTTCACGTAATTCTCTTGTATTCTTAAACATAATGGAATGAAAAAGGGAGGAGAGAATTTGCAAAACTTTTATTGAGCCTCATTAATTGTGAGTCTTCTTTGTATCCTAGCTATCTCGACCAGCAAGCGAGAGGTGATCAAAGGATCCGCCGTGTTTCTCCGGTGGTGCGACTATAGCCAGAAAAGAAAACTGCTGCCCAACGCTCAAATCGGGTGGTGCGACTGTAACCCGATTAACCCGTTGTCCTCATATTGATCAAAATACCCTAACTATTCCAGTGCTACTTTTAACAGTTTCCCTAGCATTATCCTTCCAAAAAACTCTTCTTTATAACATGAAAGCAATCATTGTCTTCAACATCAACTATATCCTTGGCATCATTAACATTTTCATAGCAATGTTCAAGATACTTGCACCACCTATCATGAGGAATTTTTGAAGTTCGAATAGTGAAAGGACCAACATGTTTCATGTCCTCGTCAGTCTCCACCCGTATAACTATTACTTCTGTCTCCTCATAACTTTAGTCATCTTCTCATCAAGAACAAACCTTAAATTCAAATGACCCATGATTTTGTTGCAGATTTTATCTATTAGCCCATTCATAAGTTCCATGGTATCCATTTCTTCATTTGTATCATATATTCCATTCGTATCCTGATTTTAGAACATCAATCAAAAGAATAGTAAAAACTAGACATAGACAGATTTATTCAGGTGTTAGTTACCAAATTGGTAATGCCAGACCAATAGTGCATCATCACTTAGGTTCTATTAACTAAAAAAACTGGTGGTGTCTACATATTTTACTTTCATCCATGTAAGGCCTCGAGCTCGGTGTTCTACTTGGGCGTTGGATTTACTCATAAAAACAGTCCAAATATCAGAGTGAATTAAAATTTTTTTTGCGGAATTATAAAAAGGTCAACCATCTATTACATAAGTTAATATTCTTGTTTAAAACATTCAAATTGTCTTAACTTAAAACATAAAATAAAACATCGTGTCTTCCTTCTCTAGATGCCAGCCACTCAGTCCATTCCATGTGCCATCCTCAAGCCAACTCCTTTAACCTATTTACCTACGTGCATATTAAAAGTCAGGTACGCTAAGTGAGTTCTAGTTAATTAGGCAACATACATTACATTCACACGCATCTGAAGATACTCATTCCATACTCAACCTGTGTTGTCTTTCTTCCATAAATACATACGTTCTTTCGTTCTTTCCTACCTTCTAATTTTATCTCACATAATGCATACATATCTATCTCTATTTTTCAGGAGTCTTTCGCCCTATGACTTCACATATATTTCAAGGGCCTGGTCCCTAACATCACAGATATTGTAAGGGTCTGGTCTCTACCATCACAGATATTGTAAGGGTCTGGTCCCTAACATCATAGATATTATAAGGGTCTGGTCCCTATCATCACAGATATTTTAAAGGTCTGATCCTTACCATCACAGATATTATAAGGGTCTGGTCCCTACTTTCCATTCAACCATACTTTTAGTTATGTACTTTCCCAAACATTTATGTACATACTCTTAACTTCTTTCTATATCATGTAATATCATTTATAACACATACATATGGCATAAACTTACCACTTAAGGTAAGGGTATTAACTAATCATATAGGAGTATGCACACAACCCCGAAAAACATAACAAGGAAAAGGTGATAGAACTCACCTGAATCCGGTTTCTCTCTAAGTTAATGGTGATACATCTCTTCAGCTGAGCATGATTAACTGTTTAACAAGTTACAAGCATCACTTAGCTACTCCTAAATAAATCATATTCTAGGTTAGTGAAGTCTTTAACGAACGAGGGTCCGGGGGAAGCGCCCCTGGCAGCCCCAGGTCTAGGGGTGGCAGCCCCTATTAGGGTCCAAGGGACAGAGCCCCTGGCTACGGTCGAGCTGCCAGGTTAGCTTGAAAAAAATTTATTTTCGCTAACAAGCCTTTACTAAAATTTCATTAGAAAATGACCTTTCCATGATTTTGAGTCAACTTCAGACGAGTCGAATTGAGTCCATTTTAATCGAGTCGATTCGAATACCTATTCGACTCGATTCGTTTCCAATTGAGTCGAATACCTATTCGATTCGATTAATTTTAATCGTGGGGGTTATACCTAATTCATTCCCACCGGCTGAAGAAGTAAATGGATCATTGTTCACCATTCCTCTTGAAGCATGTTTTACAAGGTTTTGATAAAAATCTAAGAAGAAAAGATAGCTGGACTTTGACTCTTGAGGTCAAATTTTCACTCATTATTAAAACCTGGCAACCTAGTTCACAGTTACTTGGTTCGCTATAGCCCCCACGATTTTCGATCTGGATCGTTCGTACATAAACGGCTGTGGATACGATGCTGGTACACGATCTCAATCCCGACTGTGCTATTAGCGTTCTAGAAAATTAGGCCAAAATTGGATGAGAGTTAGTCAAAATTGGACTAAATCAGTCAAGTGCAACAAGTTCTTGCCTCTACTTGAACCAGAATCAGACCAAAATCAAACCAAAATTCGAGCTAGTTTTTTTTTTATTGGTTGCATCGTCTGATGAACGAAGAAGAAGGGGGAGCATATGATAAATGGGGTGGTGGGGTTAGGTTTAATTATGTTTTCGTTTATTAACATTTAACCTCCATCAATCTTCACTAGGTTATATTTGGTCCTTAAACTTGTAAATTTATAGATGAAAAGTATAAAATTAACATTATATATATATATTTTGGAAAAACTGCATACATTATACTACATTATATGATTAAATGAGAGAGGAGAGGAGAGGAAAGGAAAGGACATGAGAGGGGGTGGGGGCTGGGGGGAGGGGGAGAGATAGAAGGGGAGGGGGTAGGGAAGAGAGAAAGAGCCACCTGTGTGTGCATTACGACAAGTTCAAACGAGATAGCTGAGTAGTCAAACAAAGATTAGATGTTTGCCTTGTTCCGAGAGTGTCGTTAGAGTATCTCTAATGGTAAGTGATGTTTTTAGTTCCAAACACCTCCACATCATCACTATCTAACCACTTTTCTTTCAATTCTTTATCCTCTCTCTTACTTTTGTCTCATTCCCAAATAATAATTTGAAAATACAAATTTCTCTCCTTTCTCTCTCCTCATGTGTAGGTTCACGAGTAGAGCCAAACCGAGCGAAGGCTTGCTCATTTCTTAGCTCATTTACAACCGAACTGAACGGCTGAATTCCGAACCGAGCGAAAATCGAGTCGAGCATATTTCGATCGAACATCGAGCGATTTTCTAGCATTTTTTTATTTATTTTTCACTTAAAAATTTTCAATAAGAAACTAGTTTGAATGCTGTAAATAATATATTTTGTAAACAAATTAATAGTTTTTAGATAAACGTGTAATAGGTTGTAAATTTTTAGAAGAAAGAAGATTGAAGTGAGATAAATGAACATGTAAACAAACTTTTAGTATTCTGAAAACTTGAATCTAACTAATGAAACTACAAAATTGATAGAATAAGAAAAATTTTAAAGGGCTTGAAAAATTGTATACTTATATTTTATGTGTGTTGTGTATATATTTGTTTATATATAACTAGTGGCACTACCTGGCGCGTTGCACCGGGGCAGGTTGGTAAAACGCAGGCGCACGGTAACAAAACCTAAGCATTGTCGGTCCCAGGTGTTGAGGTGGTAAGTCGACGCAAATTCTGTTGGTTTTCATCATGTTCATTACAATACTGGAACCAAAACAAAAACAAAATTGACATTCGGACGGTTTTCGTTATATTCGTTACGATATCGAAACTAAAACAAAACATGGTGGGTCCACACGAATTTGATCGGATTCAATCACGTTTGTTACGGTACCGGAATTAAGATAAAAACAAAATTGACATTCGGTCGTTTTTCCTTACGTTCGTTAAGGTACCAGAATTAAAACAAAAAAAACACAAAATGTCGCGCACCAATAAGGTGTCGCAAAGCGGCCAATGAGGCTTTGCGGCACCAAAGTTTTCTTTTATACTTATTAGTAATTATATATAAAATAAATTAAAAATATTCGAGCCGAACTAAACCGAGCAGACCATTGCTCGTTGATTGGCTCGTTTACAAACCAAACCGAGCAGAGCGGCTCGTTTATAATCGAGCGAAAAAACAAACGAACATTTTTCGAGCAAACAGCGAACAAATTCAAGCGATTAGCGGTTTGGACGGCTCTAATCCGGTGACACCTTTTCTCCTTCATATGGGTTTCAACCTCTTTGCACACCACCCATTGAAGATGCCATAAATTACATCACATAATTATACAAAAGCCCCAAAAAAAATGAAGCTTAGGAGAATTTATCTGTAGTCACATGGTCTTTTCATCATCATAAATAAAAGAAAAAAAAGCAAATAAAATCTGAGAGACGACCAGTTCTTGTTTTCCAATCTCTTCACTCGTCTTCTCTCTCTCTCTCTCTCTCTCTACCTCGTCTCCGTGTTTTGGAGCGCCACAACACCAAGTATCCGAAGTCTCAATAACCAAATCCTCTTCATCATCTATCTGTAAGTCCTCCTTTTCTTGGTGCTCAAATTATTATTTATTATTTTCATTTTTATTCAATTTGCCGATCTACTAATTTGGGGATTTATGGTTCATACTTATAAATCATAATTATTAGGGTTTTACCCATGTTTTTTAATTCAATATACAGCTATTTGGTATATATACTTGTATATTTGGAACATTACATATCAAATTCTAATCTGATTTCTTGCTACTGATCTGATTGGTTTGGGTGTTATTGGTACAGCTATTTAGGTCGATATGTGAATTTGACAGATCACTATCACCGGGAGATTATTAATTATTAGTGTTTAAAGGCAGTGGTTATTACATACAAATGTTGGAGGGTTCAAAGTTTCCGGGTATGAATAATATTGGCAATGATAATAACTTTGTTGATCTATCACAAGTATTCTACCATAAACTCGGCGAGGGGTCCCATATGTCAATCGACAGCTTCAACAGCTTGCATATGAGTAACGGTGGCGGCTCAGTCGCCATGTCTGTTGACAACAGTAGCGTCGGCTCAAACGACTCACACACACGCATCTTAAACCACCAAGGTCTTAAACGTGTAAAAAACAGTTATTTTGATGCGCAGAGTGTGAGTAAAGTGAGACCGTCTCAGGGTTTAAGTGATGATGCACTAGCTCGAGCTCTGTTAGACCCTCGTTTCCCGACCGAGGGACTTGAAAACTTTGACGAGTGGACCGTTGATTTGAAACAACTTTGCATGGGACCCGCTTTTGCACAAGGTGCGTTCGGTAAGCTTTACAAAGGTAGTTACAATGGTGTGGATGTTGCTATTAAGCTTTTGGAAAAACCCGAGAATGATTTAGAGCGGGCCCACCTTATGGAGCAGCAGTTTCAACAGGAGGTTATGATGCTTGCAACATTAAAGCATCCGAATATAGTTCGGTTCATTGGTGCGTGTCGGAAGCCGATGGTGTGGTGTATAATAACAGAGTATGCGAAAGGTGGTTCGGTTAGGCAGTTTTTGACTAAGAGACAGAACCGATCGGTGCCTTTGAAATTGGCGGTTAAGCAGGCACTTGATGTTGCACGAGGGATGGCATATGTGCATGGACTTGGATTAATACATCGGGATTTGAAGTCGGATAATCTTTTAATATCTGCTGATAAGTCAATTAAGATTGCTGATTTTGGGGTTGCTAGAATTGAGGTGCAGACCGAAGGGATGACACCCGAGACTGGGACCTACCGCTGGATGGCTCCGTAAGTTTACATCATCTTATTTGTTGAAAGTTGAAACCTGTTTTGTTTACATCTGTTACTCAATTTATGGTGAACCTGTTATTGTTAGTTTGAGGATGATAGGGGTGACAATTCCTGACATCACTCGGAAAATAAAAAACAGGTTTTTGTTTGGCTAACATGACCTGTTTTCGCAACCCAAACACGGCCCGGTTGAAAAGTGGGTTAACCGAGTATGACCGTTAAAATGTGGGTTGACCTGTTAACCTATTCAAGAGTTTTTTTAAAAAATTAATATTTTTTTATTTTAGAGATGAAATGTGTAAAAATTTAAAGTATCTTGATTTTTAATTTTTCATATAACTATTAAATTTTAAATGTGATTTTTAATTTCCCTTTTGAATCTTTGTATCTACTCTTTACTTCCAAAAAGTTTATTTTATTAGTTCTAAGCGCCCATTCTCCGATTATTTCCATTCGCTTATTCTAATCTCAAGCCAAATATATAAATCCAAGTTTGTTAAATGGGAATGAGCTATAAGTACACCAAAACAAGTAAAATAGCACAAATTTCAAAAAAGGTTTCATATGAATCGGAGTAAGAATTGTGTAAATCATTAAGAAGTCACTAGATATTACTCATATTTGCAAATGAACATAAAACGGGTCGACCCCAAACATGACACAAATTTAAGTGAGTTTGGCACGATACGACACGAATAAGTATATGGGTCATGTTAGGGTTGAAAACTTCAACCCGTAACCCGACAAGCTGACCCGACTTACACCCCTAGATATGAATGCTATTTTTTAAAAATTATGAAGTTTCCATTTGTTTATATATTTTGTTTATGTGATGTTTGGGTGTCTGTAGTATAGGCCTAGTAAGTTTGAATGTATTTTTTTTGGAGCACAAGATTGCTGTCTCATATATATTTTATGTGTCATGTATTTTTTATGTGATCTTTAGTCCATTAAAAGTTTATTAAGTGATTAATTTTTTTTAACTTTTTAATGGAAAATATAAAAAGCTTGATAGATGCCATAATATCTAGTATCATATATCAATTAGGTATCAAATGTTTTAAGGCAGTAGCTAATTGAAAGAACCTTACATAGTGAGCTTCCTTGTTTATCTATTGAAGTGGTACTGTGACGTAAATTCAGTTAGTCGAGAACCCTAACTTGGTTGATATTTTGCAGGGAAATGATCCAGCATAGGCCCTACACACAGAAGGTAGACGTTTATAGTTTTGGGATTGTGCTGTGGGAACTAATAACCGGGATGCTGCCATTCCAGAACATGACAGCTGTCCAGGCTGCCTTTGCTGTGGTCAGCAAAGGTGTCCGACCCACCATCCCGAATGACTGCCTCCCAGTTCTCAGTGAAATAATGACACGCTGCTGGGACGGAAATCCAGATGTCAGACCACACTTCAGCGAGGTGGTGAGAATGCTTGAACATGCTGAAACCGAGATTATGACAAAGGTTCGTAAGGCTCGGTTCAGGTGCTGCATGAGCCAGCCCATGACTACTGATTGATGAAATGGAAAGTTTCAAAATGAAACCCTGAAGGAGAAACGTTATCTGTATCTATGACGGTAATTTCTTTCTTCCAATAGGGGTAAAAAGTGGAAGAAATTATGATATGAATTGCTTGTTTTGTTGGATCCTTTTTTATTCCATGCATTGTGTTCCTGAATTAGTAGTACTGGAGGATATTTGATGTATTTATAAATGATCTTTCTTGCTATACCTAACAAAATGTTTTTCTTGCTTTTTTTTTTTGTTATTTACATCTGTTTCATCTCATACTTTTGAATCTAATTGTGGTTTTGGTAAGTTGTTTGTTTTGCGTCTTTTAACTGGACGAGTTAAACCTAGAGAGGTGTCTGTTTATAGCAGTGACAATTTTAATAGCCAAATCTGTTGCAAAAATGTTTCTGAAGCAAAAATCCGCAGCAAAAACGATTAGCGACGAAATGGATAACTGAGATGCAACAATATAGCAAATTGGTATTTATTGACAGATTTCTGTAGCAAGTGACTAAGTAGGTAAGTTTTGTAGTAAAATGAGACGGTAAAACGCCTCAAGAGATCACATATGATCTTCTGGTGAGCATTTGATCAATCGCGATACTACCACAGTAACAGCCACTGGTAACCTTCAGTAGCCCGTCATCGTAGATATCGTTGATGATCACACGGTCATTTTTGTCCTTAAAACAATCAGTAAATACATCACCCACATCATGATGATAGTATACATTACCCACACCATGATGATAGAGAATCGCCAACGAACTACCGAGGCGACCCACCTTCATGAATTGATATCGGATATTCGTTGAAATCCTTCTGTTTTCGTAATGGATCATTGCGTGTTCAAGAAACATCATACGATTGATTGAATGACACAGACATACCAGATCTTTGGATGGTTTTGTAATGGAGTTATCCTATAAAACACCTTGCTTGAAAAAGAAAAAAAAACACACTACTAAAAGATTTAGCACAAGTAACTAATATGACTGGCGGAACCAGGAATTTCAATTTAACAAGGGATCTCAGATAGTAAAAAAATACAATGGACTTTATTTCGACCTTTTTCTTATGGGTTCGGGATTTTTTGGTGCTTGAATTTTTTCTAGTCTCAAAGTTTTCGGGCCTCGATGGGCCAGGCTATGAAAAATCGTTCAAATCTATTTTTTTAGGAGTCGCGTTTAATTTGCCGGCTCTTTTAAAAAGAATTGAATAAAGTTCAAAACAAATTAATAAGTAACAGCTGAAATTCAAAACATAATTGATGACATTCAAAACATAATTGATAATTGTAAACATAGTTACACAAACACATTGCACATAATTCCAACCATTTTAGAGACGAATCTTCATCCGAAGATGATGTAAAAGATCAAATATTAATTCTAGTACACAATATGAGGATTCTGAAACTGATTTAAGAAGGATTCTTTCTCTTAGAGATGAAGATTTTAATTAGAGTTTTTTTGTTTTAAGGAAGTGTTGATGATGCAAGGGGATGAACTGAACATGATGACGGAGACGATAGGGATGCGGCAATCATGGGAGGTGGTGATGGAGATGGAGGTGATGAAGATGGGGCACTCAAAATGACTAGGGAGTTGTGAGGGAAAGGCAAATGGTTCGATGAGTTTGTATTGAGCTAAAATGTCAATTTTGCCCCTCAAACTAACACCGTTAGTTGATAGAGGACACAAATCGATGAGCGTAGAAACCAAGGGTCTCATTCGTGTCATTTTGACTTTTAAGAGCGCAAACATGCTCCGCATCAAAACCACATGAACGCAAATAGAATTCTCTCTCTCTCTCTATTAATTTATATCAATATGTTTGTTCATAGAAAGTTATGTTTGTTTATACGCAAACAATTTTTTGTTGGACGCATTTTGACTACACGACCCATTTTGGCTGATTATTTTTGTCTCTCGTACCAAAAATTTTCGTGTTCATCACTGGAGGAGGCTAACAACCATTCTTGTTGAAAGATGATGTTAAGTGACAAAACACTCACCCAAAACTGGTTGTTCAACAATCATCAAAACTAAACAAGTACATTACAATACCTTTTTTAAGATAACAACAATCAAAATGGAAAATAAAACAACTTTCATAAACTCAAATGAAAAATACAATAAAAAGTATAAAAGACTTCCCCCTTCTTCCCATCATAAGATTTCCTTTTTTATACAAGACTTGTTATCAAACCTATCAAGTCCCGATCTATAAACAAACAAGAACTAAACTACTAAGGCCTTGTTTGTTTGAGTTTGAGTCTGAATGGTCTCATTATCTGAATCGCCCAGGGTGTTTGTTTGACTTAATGACTTCTTTCACCTCTTTTTGGGTCAGAGAAAAGAAGCTGAATGAGAATTGGTACCAAAATAACCCCACCCTTCCTTCCTTCACCTCTTCTTCTCTTGTTAATGTATCTTCAAATCTCGATTTTCTTTAGAATAGAAGGAAAAATAATTCAAAATAATAGTAATATTGGTTGCATTCCCTTGTTTCTCTCACATCGATCTTGTTCATTGATTTGGGTTTCAATCTCTAAGTGTTTTAGTTGAGAGATAATGTTTAGATAATTGACATAATAATATGTCTTTGTATCTGATCTTTTAGTTGTGATTTCTTGTATGATCTTTGAGTCATATTGAATCGAAGATAGTGATTAGTTGTAGATTAAAAGTAATAGAAGTTTGATTCTAAAATAATTTTTTTTTATTAGCGTCATTTAGTTTTTTAGTTTTTGTTCTTTTCTTATTTATCTTGTTTGTTGTGATCCATATAGAGTTATAGAAAGGTTCTAGATCTGGTTGTTATTCAACTCGCTTTGTTGTTGAGTTCTAATATTGGTTTGGAGTAGAGTCTTTTGTCTATTTTTTGTACTTGATTCATCATGTGGTGAATCGTATATGTCTTCAAATTTCATGTTGTTCAGAAATTTGGGTTGTATTAAAAAATCAAATTCATAAAAATTCTCATCTTGTTTGTTTGTATGTGAGTGTGCATATTTGTGTTTACACTTGTTTTCTGTGTTCATGTATTTGTTTTGTTATTGAGTTCATGTTTGCGTGAATTGGGGTAGTGTATAAAAAGAAGGGGGGGGGGGGTTCATCAGTATTGTTTTTTCTAGTTCATTAGTCATATTTGTCTTGTCATGTTCTTTGTTCGAGAGTTGATTTATATGTTATTTAGGTGGTTGATCATAATGAGTTTTGATTTAAATTGTTGTTGATACAATCTGTTAGTTTCAAACTTTTCAATAATAGTAATGAATATGCGTTTTCATGAATGAGGTATGTAGTTAAAATAGGTAATGATTAATAGTAATTACTAGATGCTATGTATGCTCGGTTTTTGGATTAATTACAAGCATGTGTCTCACCACCCAAACAAAGATGTCCTTCAATTCTTGTATGTGCATGTATTTTTTAAATTTGTATGATTGTTTGATAACTTATGGTTTCTTGTTCTTTGTGTAGAGATGCAAACATTTTGAAATTGGTGGAGACAAGAAGGGCAAGGGAACTTCTCTTTTCTAGCTTCTTGTTGCAGGCTTGCTTGCAGTTACTACTATTCATATTTTGATTTAGCAAACTTTTTTGTTTTAAGTTTTTGAAATTTATATTGCAAGTTTGTATTTTGCTTTGATACAACTGTATGGAGAAATGAAAATCTTATGTTGACTATTTTAGTGTTGTCTATAAAAATTTTATTACAACAATTGGTATGTGATATGATGCGTAGCATGCTCTAGATGTAAATATGGTGGTGGGTTTGTTTGGAACCAAACAGACACATTTCATTTCGCACGAAATAATTCAAAGGGGTAAGATAGTCATTTACTCATTTTGTACAGTTATTCAGACATTTAACCAAACAGACTTAACCTGTTCAGCACTTAATAATTCAGAGTCTCTTAATCATTCAGACCTCTTAATGATTCAACACTTAATGATTCAGCATTTGCCAAACAGCCCCTAACTCTCATTTATATTAAGTAGAAAATATAGCTCAAAAAACTGATTACAATTATCAAACCCTAACTCGGTTTAATTCTTGATTACAGTTTCTTGTCCACTGTAAAAAAGACAAATCAAATATAGTTTTTTCTTTGCGTAACATCGTAACCTGTTAATGTGCAAGATTTATTCAAGTCCACACAACAACTTCAAGTATTGAACCAATTTTCTACTAAAAAAATCTTTAGCGTCCGAACGTTTCCGCGGAACACTCGTTAGCCCGCCACAAACCCGGATCAGAACCATATTGTTTACGAGTTGCTGCCACAGGAACAACCTATATATTCGCTGTTAATGTGCAAGATTTATTCAAGTCCACACAACAACTTCAAGTATTGAACCAATTTTCTACTAAAAAAATCTTTAGCGTCCGAACGTTTCCGCGGAACACTCGTTAGCCCGCCACAAACCCGGATCAGAACCATATTGTTTACGAGTTGCTGCCACAGGAACAACCTATATATTCGCTGCCAGCCGTCGTAAAAGTACCACACTGCTGCTCCGACGTATCTGTACCGCCAAATCAGGTCCAACTTAGCCTGGTTACAAATAGACCTAATATACCCGATTCCGGAACCAAACATGGTTTCGATATTCACCGGTTGATAGTTCTTCCTCATGCCACTTTTCGCCGATCCATGTACCGTTGTCACCGCTCCTGATGAGAATTAAAGCACCGTTGGAATACATGATCGCACATTGATTGCTTGATATGCCTCACCGTCGAGCATAGTTAACTTGATTAGCGATTTCTTGAACTTGGCTCTGATACCAATTCAAGTCCCAATCTATAAACAAACAAGAACTAAACGAACAATTCTCGTTTATGAACGACGGATTTCGTTTAATCGTTGTCGTCTGTGGGACTTGAGCCAAAGATGAAAGATCTCCCTCTCTCAAACCCACGTGTTTAAAGGACTTTGCCTTTGTCAATGGACCACCACGTATTCAGTGGCGAAGCTTCAAAGAAAACGCGTAGGGGACAAGACTCAATACATTTATAAATATTTCCACACGAAAAGGATGAGGAGGGGGGGGGGGGGAAACAACACGTATACAAATTTTACTGAGCAAAAAGACAGAGAGGTTAGGGCCACCCCGGGCCACAAGAAAGCTTCACCCTTGACCCCATTGGTAAAATCTTCCTATCCTAATAAATCAAAGAGTAAAGTGCCAAAATCGTCCCCGAAGTTTGGTTAGTTATGCGACTTTCATCCAAAAAATTTTTTTGTGCAACTAGGCCATCGAGGTTTCCCATTTCTTGTCAATTAAGTTCAAATCGTGAAGTTCGCCTTTTTTGTAACATCCAACATTTTTGAAATAATAAATAAAGAATTAATTATTATTAATGATGCGTTATTATTTGTTGATGATTAAATAATAGAATAATATAAAGGATGATAGACTTAAATTAGACAAACCTAGAGTAATTATGGATTTAGTGTGCTAATGGGCCTAAGGTCCATAGGCTTAAGGTATAATATACCTTAAACCCTAGCCACTTTCCATTTTGAAAACACACACACCTTTTGAATCCAAGGATTTTGCAAGAACAAGTTCAACACGTTTCAAGAAAACAAGAAAATAAAACGTTCAAGATTTAAACCGATTCAAGGTACGTTGAAGATATAAACTCATTCATTTATGTTTGGTTCGATAGAAATTTTAAGATCTAGCTAAGTCCGGTTGTACAAATTGATAAAGGTTCGAACTTTATCCTAAACGAGCTAGAGCTAGATAGTGGTGGTGGTGGTGGTGGTAGTAAGAATAACTAGAATAAGACAATAATAATAATAATATGGAGGAAAGAAAAAGTAAAAGAAAAAATAAAAAGAAAGGAAAGGATAAGAAGCTGGGAGAATTTAAGCAGGGGGGAACCAGATCTTAAACATAAATCTGGTGTAGTGTAGATGATTAAGATGTTGTGTGAAACTCAGGTCCTGGGTTCAAAGCCCACGAACAACGAACCTGTTACTTCTTTTGGCTGAATAGCGAACAGGACCACGAAACACCCGGATCCGTACCTCGAACCCGGCTCACTGAACACCGAACCCAATTTAGCGAACCACGAACACCATAACCTTGAACCAGATCCGAACCCAAACGTCCATATCCGAACTTCGAACCCCCATACCCGAACCTCGAACCCCGAACGCCCATACCCGATACCCGAACCCGAACACCCACATCCGAACACTCGAACCCAACTAGCGAACGCCTATATCAAAACAAGCCCAAATCCGAGCAGGCCTAGTTCCGATCAACAAGCTACAAGGCCTAAATGTGAGTTGCGAGCCAAGTTTCTTTACAACACTTATTGGGCCTGATCTTGTTGAACAATTTGCTACTTGGACCTGAGATAATTTACTTAGATATGTCTGGTATGACGTAATGAAATGAATGAGAGAATGAAATGGACGTGGGAATAGAATGAACAAAGGAATGAAATGAACCATTACCATTTCATTGTCATGTTTGGTTACCACCATATAGGAATGGAATTATTATTATTATTATTATTATTATTATTATTATTATTATTATTATTATTATTATTATTATTATTACCGCTACTGGTAGTAATAATAATAAATAATATTAATAATATGAATATTCGTATTAACTCATTATTAAGACCTGCGCGCTTGAACGAGACCATTAAAGCGAATAAAAATAAACATAAAAATGTTGAATTACGCATGCGTGTTATGAAGCGTTGACTCGTCAAATAATTTTAACAATATTGATAATACGATAATAACTCTAATATAATAATTGTTATATTATAATATAAAAAATAACGATATAAAATAATAAAACTAATAACAATAATATAAGAATCTGATAATGTAATAACAATTATAATATAATAATAATCATAATATTTTATTATTATTGTTGTTGTTGATTCCATTCTTTGAAGGAATGAAAAAAAAGCACATACTTCTTAAAGAATGAAAATCCTATATTTGAAAGGAATTTCATTCATTATAGAATGGTTCATTCCATTACCACATGACAACCAAGACTAGTTTAAGTTGATCCAAGCCAAAATAAACCGAACTAACCTGCCTCGCCAATCCCGTTAAGTTCCGTAACTAAACACGTTAAATTTTATAAAATTAAAAAGATGTGGTTAGCCCCGATAATAAAAGAAATAAAAGTAAATATAAGGAAGGAAATTGGATGTTCATTAAAGGTAATTAAATAACAAGGTTCGTTATCTAATTTTACTTAGCTAACCTCGTTAGCTCAATTATGCTAATTTAACCGCCTCCTTTAATTAAGGTGACCCCGTTAGATTACTTAAACTTAACAAACGAACCTTGTTTACCAAGTAAGCTTAGTTAACTAAATTACAAACTTAGTTAGTTATGTTAGTTAGTTACACGGATAATTAACAAATGTATATGTTAAATAGTTAGCCGCACACAAGTAAAGAGAAGGATTACGATTAACCCTAAATGCTTAAGGACCCAGGTGAGTTTCTAGCCCCCTTTCCTTTTAAATGTTTTGGGGTTGTGTGCATACTCGTAAGTAAGAAAGTAATATGCTTGTTTGAACTAGAAATGTGTAACGTATGCGAATGTTATATATATATATATATATATGTATATATATATATATATATATATATATATTGAAAGTATACAAGTGAATGTTAGGGTTACGGACTCTTAAAATATCCGTGAATGTTAGGGTTACAAACCCTTATAATACCCGTGAATGTTAGGGTTACAGACCCTTTATAATATCCATGAATGTTAGGGTTATGAACCCTTATAATATCCGTGAATGAGTAAGTGTTGAGATGCTAAGGGTCTGTTTGTTATGAGTTAATGGAATGAGCGAGTGAATGGAATGGGCAAGTGAATGGAATGGACAATGGAATGAAATGAACCATTACCATTCCATTATCTTGTTTGGTTACCAAGTAGGAACGAAATGAATACTCACTTTATTATTATGTTTTTACTAACCAGTAAACTATTCAAACATATATTTTTGTCGGTTAATGGTACGGTAATAACATAATATGATACAATAATAAAAATATAATAATTTAATAATAGTTATACTACAACAAAATAATAATAATTAATAATTGTTGATAATTTTTCATTCCATTCCTTGAAGGAATGAAAGAAAAAACACCTTTTACTAAGGAATGAAAAATGCTATATGTGGAAGGAATTTCATTCCTTAGAAATGATGCATTCCATTGATAAATGTTAACCAAACATGTATTATTTCATCCCTTTAAAATGATACATTTCATTCCGCCTATTATTACTTCGTACCAAACACTACATAAGTGTTGAGACCCATTTCATGTTTACATATATTTATTTAGATTGTGTTTATATATTTCGTGTTATATATTAACATTTTAAAAGCTAAAAATCTCATAGTTTTCTTCTAGTTTATCACATTACACAACTAATTCTTGTTTATTATCTTTTATTCTGATTTTAAATATTATGTAATTCTTTTATTATTTCATAATATGTATTTTTGTGTCGTATATGTGTGGTAATTTATGTAAAATATATATTGTAACTTGTAAATTTTTGTAATTTGTTATTATTTGTGTAGTGTGTGTAATTTTATAATTTATGTAGCTTGGGTGATTTGAGTAATTTGTGTGTTTTTATGTAATATGTATATTTTGTGTAATACATGTAATTGGTAATTTAGATAATATATGCACTATATATAACTTGTATAATCAGTATAATTTGTGTAATTTGCTAATATATTGAATTTCTTAGTTTACGTATTTGTGTAGTATATGTAAGTTGTATAATTTGAGTAATTTGTGTTTTTTTATGTATATGTGTATTTTGTGTTGTGTAATTTATGTATAACTTGTAATCTTTGTAATTTTATGTATTTTGTGATTTAGTAATTAATGTAATTTTGTGTAGGATAGATTTTGTTCGATGTGGATGATTTATATGGATCAAGAAATGAAGAACAATCATATTTATGATATTGAAAGCTTATATTTTTTTAAATACATAAGTTAAAATATTAGGCATCTGTAATTTATATAATAGGACACCACACATGTATGATATGCGCGACTACAATATTTGTGTCACCATTTTTATTAATTTGAAAGCATGAAGTTACATGATGTTCTTTTGTAATTTGTTTAAGATATATTTTTATAAAATATGGAAAAAAAATTCCTAAAATAAAAGTGTAAAAAATTGTTTTGTTTTGTTTTGCTTTTTAATTTTTTAATATGAACAGGTACATTTTTGTAAATATAAAAGTTTACTTTTAAATTGTTTCTTTTAAAAAGCTAAAAGAAATTACTGGATTTTATAATAATTTCGTCTTTTTTATTTTCTTCACACATATGTTATCTTTTTATTATTAAAAAATTGTTTTCTTTTATGATAGAAAAGATAAAGAAAATATAAAAGTTTACTTTTAAATATAAAAGTTTACTTTTAAATTGTTTCTTTTAAAAAGCTAAAAGAAATTACTGGATTTTTAATAATTTCGTCTTTTTTATTTTCTTCACACATATGTTATCTTTTTATTATTAAAAAATTGTTTTCTTTTATGATAGAAAAGATAAAGAAAATTAAAAAAAAAACAAACAAAATAATTAGACACATGATATGAGGTGTGTTAAATGTTATTTTGCCTATTATTCTTTCTCTTTCTTATCTCAACATTCTAATTTGTTTTATTTAAAACTACAAATGAATTACACGTTTAATTAAATGTATGACTCGTATTTAATTTTTAAACTTCTTACAACTCATTTAGTTTTCAAAATCTCTCCCCTATATATAGGACTAGGTTCATTTCAGAAGTGTTTTTAGGGAGAAAAGTACGAAAAGTCATTACAACCAATCATAAATTTTCTTTTAATTTTATCTTTAATTTATAGAGAAGAGTATAGTTGTAATCTCCACAAAATTGTGTATACGATAACTACTAAATGTTGTAGGAGTTTTCAAATAACAATTTATTTTATTTTTCTTAAATATTTGTAAGAGGTTACTCAATTAAAACATGAAAT
Source organism: Bidens hawaiensis (assembly GCF_021521415.1). Classification (NCBI taxonomy): domain Eukaryota; kingdom Viridiplantae; phylum Streptophyta; class Magnoliopsida; order Asterales; family Asteraceae; genus Bidens; species Bidens hawaiensis. The sequence continues at coordinate 804,190 of NW_027491137.1, forward strand.
TATTTATATATGTTGTACTTGAAAACCAACATTTTAAAATAAGTATAACACATATCAAACTTATGCGGTTCATGAAAAGTAATATAAAACGAATTTTTAAAAGTCTTATTTATCTTTATCTCCAAGATCATTTAACACATCTTTGCATTTAATCCAACCCCTTAGTGTTCTAATCCCTCATACATTAAATAAAACACATATCAACACAAATCAACAAACAAATCTATGTTTCTATTACTTTTTTGTTTTTATAACAAACAAACATCCATTTTTTTAATTTCGAATTTAACTATATTTTATTATAATATATTCATAATTCAAATTCCCATAATCGATATTGTTCTATTTATAGATTATCAACAAACAAATATACATTTATTTCATTTTATTTTTAATTTCAATATTTTTATCTAAATTACGTATACGCACTTCGAAATACCACCTATATAGTATATAAATGAACCTACACACGATAAAAATAACACATATATAATTCAGAATACCAAATACACGATACATTTATGAACCTACATAGCACGTACATGAGCCTACATACGATAAAATTACACAAGCAATTCAAAATACCACGTTTACAGTACATAAATGAACCTACACACGATAAAAGTTACACATACAAAATTCGAAATATCATTTACACAGTACATATATGAACCTACACAATATAAAATAATCATTTCTTTATTACATTAAACTACATTTAATAAATAACGGATAATACTAATAACCTACCACTCGTAAAATTTTCACATACATATTCGTGATACCACCTACGCAATACATATATAAACCTTACACAGTATAAAGTGAACTATTTTTTTTTATTTTTCACATTAAAGTACATATAATAAATAACACATCATATTAATAGCTTACAATTGTAAAATTTTCACGTACACATTCATGACTTCATCTACACAATATATGAATCTGTGTAGGAAATACTTGATATTTGGTGCATTTGAATAAATATAATTGAAGACGTTATGGCATTTGATTAAAATTATACTTGTTTAACATTAATTTGATTAATAGTATCAATTAAAAAATAACAATTAAAAAATTTACATGTAACTTTCAATTGTTTAGTAAATATAATAACAATTAAATGATATTAATGAGTTAAGTTTTACTTTAAACACACCACAAATCAAAGACCTAACTACCCTTATTCATTAATTTCTTGGTAAATTGATATCTTCATAATTACAAGTTTATCTTAACAAGTATAATCCATTGATTACACATAGCCAATGTTAATCAATGGTTCAGATTGATTTCTCGCATTTCTCGCTATAACTTGACTTCTCGCATGATCCATCCTATAGGATGGTTCATGCGAGAAGTCAAGTTATAGCGAGAAGTGCGAGAAATCAATCTGGACCATTGATATGTGTAATCAATGGATTAGAAAAGTTGTGACAAACTTGTAATTATGAAAATATTAATCTACCAAGATTTTAATGGAGAAGGGTAGTTTGGTATTTGCCTCGTAGACTTTTCAAAGTGAAACTTAAGTTATTAGTAACAATTATTTGTTATTATTACTAACTAATTGAAAGTTACTTATAAATTTTGTTAGTTGTTAATTTTTAATTGATGTTATAAATCAACCTAATGCTAAACAAATATAATTTTAATCAAATACTATAATATCTTCAATCATACCTTTTCAAATGTGTTAAATATTATATATTGGATACACAGATTTACGTATTACATACACAAAATAGCGTATGTGAAAATTTTACAATTGTAGGCTGTTAACATGATTTGTTATTTATTATATGTAGTTTAATGTGAAAATAAAAAAAAATAATTTATTTTATACCGTGTAGGGTTTATATATGTACTGTGTAGGTGGTATCACGAATGTGTATGTGAAAATTTTACAAGTGTATGCTATTATCATTATCCATTATTTATTATATGTAGTTTAATGTAATAAAAAATGTTTATTTTTTTACTGTGTAGGTTCATATATGTACTGTGTACGTGGTATTTTGAATTGTATATATCTAATTTTTATTGTGTGTAGGTTTGCATATGTACTGTGTATAATTTTTATTGTGTGTAGGTTCATATATGTATCATGTAGGTAGTATTTCGAATGATTTATGTGTAATTTTGTCGTGTGTAGATTCATTTGTGTAATGCGTAGGTTCGTATATGTACTTGTAGGTGGTATTTCGTATTGTGTATTTGCAATTTTATTCATGTGAACGCTCATTTATATACTGCATAAATTTATTGGCACTATTAAATTTTAACAAATATTATTTGAATATAGGTATGAAATTCAAATTACGAGAATAAAAATTTATGGATAAATCGAAAAATGAATTTGATAAAAAAAAAGAATTTAATATAGGTTGATTTTACTATATATTAAAAAAAAACCATCCAATGTGGTGTAGTGGTAGGGAACTTGGGTTTCTCAATGAAGACTCAAGTTCAATTCCCAGTTACAACACCTTGGGGGGATTATGGGCGGCTCAATGAAAGAAGACTGAGATCTTTGTGATTTTCAGCTCGATCCTAAGGGCATCCGGGTTTTACCACAAGTGGGACTTCGGGCGGTGGGTTTTCCCCGAAACTGGAGATAGCTTAGAGGCGCTTAAGGGCTCTGTATGGCTGGGTTGGGCTAGCTGACGGTGACCTTTTGCCATTGGGTCACCCCGCACGTAGTACCTAGACATTCTATGTTTATTGGTCGTTAAAAAAAAACTATGTATTAAAAAAAATATGAAAACAAATTAATTCTATCTTCTCCATACATTATGACATAATAAATATAAAAAATTACACCTTTTACTATAACACTCTTTTCATTAAATAAATGATAAAAGAAAAGAAAAAATGTGATTGGTTGGATTCATTTCTCGCACTTCTCGCAATAAGAAATACTTCTGAAATAAACCTAATCACACACACACACATAGGGGAGATTTCAAATGAGAACCACTTTGAGTTTTAAAAACTTGAAAGAACTCAATGCAATAATTTTTTTTTGAATTCTTTTTACACATACGTAATATATGTAGGTTACATATATGTAAAAAAATTACATAATTTTTTACACACCGAGTCGACTTATTGCATATGTATAATGGACGTTTAAATTTGTGTAATCACTGTACATTTTTATTCTTTCTCCTACTTTAATTTTTTAATCATATTTAATCTCAACCACATAATCTAATCTATGTGTGGCCAATAATGAAGTTCTTAAGTTCTTAAAACTCAACAAGGTTCTTAAAATACCCCTCCCATATATATATATATATATATATATAAGATTTTGGTAAACAGGTATGCATAAAATGAAAACTCATTTGAGTGGAGAAAACCCATGAAACCTTTTATAACATTGTTTTTTTTCAACTTATGTAATAGATGTTACATTCAATACAAAACATCAAAAAATAGAAAAAAAATTTTTCGTGATTTTTACATTTTTTAAAAATTATATATATATATTTTTCAGATTAGAGAGAAAATATACTTTTACTTTTACATTTTTTATTAACTTTAATTATGGAACAAAATTCAAACTTTAATTTAAAACATGTGATTGAGAATAAGTTTTTAGAGTTTTCTCAACTTAAGTGAATTTTTATTTTATCCTAATGATATGATCTAAAATATACATATTATTATATAAATATTTCCTATACTTTTAAGTGCTTTTGAGCCAAGTTTTTATTGAATATGATTATTATTTGGTTCATGTGTGAGTTTAATGGTTTCAAGAGATTAATGAGCTAAAATGGAGTACTTTAATTATATTGAGACCAACAAATGAATAAGTCGTGTATGATATATATATTTAGTTCTTTTAGTTTATTAGTAAGATAGTGGGTACTTTATGCATGCTTTTGAATTTCAGGTTATGGTGCATTAAAGATACATAATGGGAGCTTTATGTTGTAACGCCTCTTAAACGTCGTTGTTCAGTGCACGTATTAAAGTGGTCATACGAAACTATTAATAGAAATTACTTTGATAACCAAATAAATATGAAAGGAAATATGAGGGGGCTATTGTGAAAATATGAAAATAATTCACTTTTTGAGATATGAGAAAAAAGAAAGATGAAAGTAATTGGTGGTGGAGCTCTACGTTTATTTGTGAAGAATACTATGTTGCAAAGCCCATTATGACGGCCCACTTGATCCATGTGTTATGACGGTGGAAAATTAATTAGGTCGGCCATTAAGAGGTAAAGATAATATATAAAAAAAAGGGAGACAAGGCAGAAATTCAGAGTTGGACAGGGATTTGCTTGGAAACCTTGAGCATCAAGAGGAGTCCGCAAGCCGTAAATAAAGAGAGAAGAACATTCCTTTGGTTCAACCAAATAGCATCCGGGTTCAACACTTACTCAACCAAACATTCTTATTATTCGGTTTGAATTCATTATTTTCGTCATGAATTTATTATTTAAACCTATGTACTTTCTTTTGTTCTTGAGTATGGTTGTTGGCTAAACCCTTAGACTGCCTAGGTTATGATGAACCTACTTTGATGTTTTGATTTGACTTGGGATTATTTATTGTTATGGTTTTTATGTTTTGGTAAAAGATTTACTTATATTAAATTGATGCGTATGAATGCCTAGGATTGTTTGATGAGTTTTATTCCATAGCTTTCCTTGATTATTGTTTGTCATATGATAGGCTACTATTAGATCAATTACTTTGTGTTATTGATTATTTTATGATTGATGTCATGATAAGATCATAGGAATAATATTATCAAATAAACCTAAGTGTGCTGCTAACCTAAAATCTGTAAAGTGCTAGGTTATTGATAGATCTTTATTATTTGATCTTGCTAGATTTAGTTCTTCGTAAGGAGTCCGTCTAGGTTTGATTATTTAATTATTGTCTATTAAATCAATTAAATATTTTGAATTGCCTTTGATTTCCGCGCTGTAAGGTAGAATTTCGTATAAAGGAACTAGATCATAATTAATTAGGTGACCGTAAGGGAACTTAATTTTTAATACTGGTGTGCGTTAAAACTTGTTAGAAATCCATAGGTGTCTCTTGAGAAGGGTCTGGATTTTCTTTTAAGTGACTATTTTACGATCCCAATCCATAACTAAATATTTTCCCGGGTTAATTCATTACTGAAATTTAGGGGATTCTAGCCTAGGTAGTTTTCTCATCATCATCATCATCTTATTTTCACAACAAACTTTGTTTTCGTTTAAATTACTTGTCTTCTTAATTAGTTTTTAATTATAGTATTAAATTAGTATTTTAAATAAAACCCTCCAAACAAATATAATTAATTAGTCGTGTTTTGTAGTCGAGTCTAATTAGCTAATATACGTAATTTAAGAGTCTCGTGGGTTCAATTTTCGGACTTACTTAGCTTTACTAGAGTCGACCGGTTCACTTGCCGGTTAGTAGCTTAGTCGAGTTTTAGAGAGTCTACAGTATTACTTAGTGTTTATTTTTAGTTAATTTAGTTAATAATTATTAAACTACTTTTAGCACATCACCTAACCTGTAAACTTACGACATGAAAAAAAGTACAATTTATACCTTTTAATGAATTATAAATCAAAGAGTTTTGAGTTATTATTAAATGACCTTAAATTATGTATATAACTAGTGTTTTGCATGGTGCAACAGGTCGATGAAACCTGAGCGATGATAAATCCTAGCGTTGTTGACCCCGGACGTTGAGGCGGTAAATTGACATGAATTCGGTCGGTTTAGTTAAGTACTTAAGTGTGTTATGTTTCTGATACTAAAAACTAAAAATAAAAGAAAAACATATAAAATTTGAGGTGGACCAATTGGGTGGTGTCGGTAGGTAAAACTCGGACGTTGGGAAGACCTGAGCATTATCGATCCCCGGGTTGAGGAGACGAGTCTATGCAAATTTGGTCGATTTCCATCACATTTCTTATGTTATTGGAACTAAAACAAAAAAAAATGGCATTCGGATATTTTCCTTACGTTCGTTACGGTAACAGAATTAAAACAAAATTCGGCGAATCAATGTGAATTCGGTCGGTTTCCGTCACGTTCTTTACGATATCGGAATTAAAACAAAAAAAATTGGCATTTAGTCGATTTTCGTTACGGTACAGCTATTACAAAAAAATGTTGTGGAAAAATATGGTGCCGCCAAGTGGACAACAGGGCTTAGCAGCACTAAAGGGCAGCTGGTAAAACCATAGCATTTAAATCCGGGTGTTGATAGATCTCGAGCGCTACAACGTGAGTCAACGTGATTTCGGACATCATCGGTTACACTCGTTATGGTATAGAAACCATCGGCAAAACCTGATCGTTAAAACCCAAAAAATAAATTAGACAAAGTAACGTATAAAAAAACAAATATTCAATGTTTATTTGGTCGGTAACCCAGGGATGTGGTAAAACCCTAGCGTTATCGATCTCGGGCATTGAGGCGATAACTCGACACGAGTTTGATTGTTTTCAGTTGCTTTCGTTAAGGTACCAGAGCTAAAAATGAATATATATATATATATATATATATATATATATATATATATATATATATATATATATATATATTAAAAAATGAGGTGGTCTAACTGGGTGCTGTCGGTTGGTAAAATTAGGTATTGATAAAACCTAAGCGCTGAGGTTGTAAGTCTACACAAATTTGATCGGTTTTTATTATATTTAGCACACTATCGGAACTAAAATGGAAACAAAAAAAACAAAACCAAAATTTAAGGACCAATACGGTGCCGCCAAGTGGCCAAATCACCACTTAGCGGCACCAAAGTTTGTAAGTACTGTATATAATAATAACATTTGAGCATTATAAAGTAAATTAACGTTGCTTATTCTATAAAATATTTAGAATAAAGAAAATGACAATAATTGTGTCTTTTATCAATGGCGGATCTAGAACTTAATTTTAGGGGTGGCGTAAATTTTTTTTTGCCCGTACATTTTTTTCGTTTCACGCGTATGGGGCCCGGTAACGCGTTTCGCACTTCCCCATCCTAGTTACTCGCTACACGTACCGGCATTATATTACCTGTTTCGCGTGTACTAGCGCCCATTAACCAGTTTTGTGGGTCTGGTAATGCATTTCGAGTGTACCGGCGCCCGGTAACGCGTTTCGCTCATACAACCACCTTGTTATGCGCTTCACGCATACCAGGCCTAGTTTAGCATTACACGCGTCTCCACGCCCGGTTACCTGTTTAGCACATGCAGGTTCCTTGTTGCGCGCTTCGTAGCGGCACACGGTAACCCGTTTCATGCCTACCTTCACCCGATTATTTAAGTTGGGCTTTTAAGTTTTAATTACATGGTAGGTTTTTAATCATCTTTGGTTTTTAAAACTTTAAAAGGTAAAGTTTTGGGTATTCAAAATTTTTGAGGGGTAGCTTAATATAATTTTTAGGGGTAACGTAATACATAAAATGTAAAAATTTCCACTTAGCCGGAAAAGTTGAGGGGTAGCGGGTGCTACCCCTCCTTATAAGCTGCATCCGTCCATGTCTTTTATGAAAGCAAAATGAAAGAAACAACAAAAAATATCATTTGGACGGTTAAGAGTTTATTTATGGGATATTGGTTTTTAATATTTCTAGCTTTCACATGTTGGTTAATATCACTTCAAACTTTTATTTTGTCTTCCACCACTCTCAACTTTCAACCTATTTGTTTTTATCACTCCCTCACCAACCGACGACTAACACCTTTAGTGACGATGCTAACGTGGCTTTTTTTTAATTTCTTTTCAATTGAGTCAGATGAGGTCGTATGCCTACTTTGAAATTACCTTTTTTTTTGTTTTTTAATTTATATCAAAGATCAATAACAATACTAAAACAAAGCATGGGATTCAAGAAACCCTAAAAAACATCAAACCCTAAAAAACATCAAACACTAAACTCCATAACAAAATTAACACAATCCACGGTATCATTCACCTTCAAACCGATCACACCAGTCATGATTCAACCCACATAACCTGTATGACTCACCGCCGGAATCCAATTTCACCTTCTTTCAAACCCTAGCTTAATAATCCAATGGAAGATGATGATGAGTTCGGCGATTTGTACTCTGACGTCCTCCCGCCGGTACAATCATCGCTGTTGCCGGATATCCGCCCGATTGATACCATTAGGGTTCCAAGCAATGATGATGAGATTCTGTACGGCTCAAAATTGGATGATAAGAAGTTGAAATTGGATGTGAATAAAGGTGTAATTGAAACTCAGAAGGTGTCGCCGTTGTTGGATTTAGGAGTTAGGGTTTTAGATGAAACCTAATTGGTAAAGGTGAGATTTTGGATAAGAATTTTGGAATTGAAGATGATGGGGAGGTCGGTTTTGTAATTCCGGGACTATCGGAATTCGGAGCTCAGGTTTCAGAACCCGGTGGTGACGAGTGGGATGATGATTATTATGATGATTTGCAGATTGTGTTGAATCCCATGCTTTGTTTAAGTTTTGTTATTAATGTTTGATATAAATAAAAGAAGAAAAAAGGTAATTTCCAAGCAGGCATGCCACCTCATCTAACTCAATTGAAAAAAATTAATAAAAAAAAGCCACGTCAACATCTCCACTAACGGTGTTATGTCTGTTAGTGAGGGAGTGATAAAAACAAATAGGTTGAAAGTTGGTAGTGATGGAACAAAGTGAAAGTTAGGTGTGGTATCAGCCAACGAGTGAAAATTGAAAGTATTAAAAACCAATATCCCTTTATTTATGGAATATAATTAAATTGTTTTTAAAGTACCTAATACAATAAAGGACTAAACTTCCTTTTTTAAATACATTGTAAATTATTTTCTTATTCATTACAACTTTGTCATTATAACTATATGCCATTAGTTAGACATTATCAATAACTTAGATTGATTTTTTGCATTTCTTGTTATAAATTGACTTCTCGCAGGAACCAAGAACCATCCCCTATATATAATAGTTATATATAATATATCTATATGTGCATGTGAGAGGGAATCGTCCATGGACCCATAACTATAGCCCGCGGATAGGGGTGCAAACGAGCCAAGCTACTCGCGAGCTACTCTGAGATCGGCTCGTTAAAAAGCTCGATCGAGCCCGAGCCCAAACTCGAGCCTTAAAAATAAGCTCGTTTAATAAACGAGCCCAAGCCCGAGCTTCACTTATCGAGCTCGAGCCGGCTCGCGAGCCTAAACAAGCCTGGCATTTATATATAATATATATATATAATTATTAATTAATATATATATAATGTTATGAAAAAATAAATAAAAATAACTAAATAATATATATAATTATAATAGAAAAAATATATAAAAATTATTATAATTATATACAAAATAATCGATAAATAGTAAACGAGCCAAGCCCGAGTCGAGCTCGAGCTTCAAAATCCGATCACAAGCCGAGCTCGAGCTTTGAAAATAGAGCTCGAAACGAGCTCGAGTTCGAGCTCGTTATAAGTTAAGCGAGCCAAGCTCGAGTCTAGTCGAGCTCGGGCTCGGATCGGCTAGTTTGCACCCCTAAAATTTTCGACCATGTGGTAAAACCCCACCATAAACCCGAAAATCTTTGGGTCTAATGAAGCATCCACCATCACCACCTAGAGAATTTTAGTGAATTTGGAGCCCTTTGTGGATGATTTTATACTATCTTAGTGTTTGAGATTTATTAAAAGTTATTTTACCTTTGCTTGTTTATGTTGTATATTTAATTTTCTATACTTTCATGTTGTAATTTGTTCGATTATATCAAAATTACAACTTGTTGTCGACATATTTTGTCCCGACCTGTTTTGACTAATTTCATTTTTGTCCCTGGTATCAAAAATTTATCCATCTGCCATTGGAGGAGGCTAATGAGCATTCATGTTGAAGGATATTGATGTTGAGTGACAAACACTCTCAGGTGACCGGTTGGTGAAATCATCAAAACTAAAGAAATACATTACCAACCTAACTATCAAAGTGGAAAAAAAAACAACTCTTAAATAACTAAAATGAAAAAAAAAACAATAAAAAGTACAAACTGTTGGGTTTTAACAAGATTATCAAAGTCATAAAATCCCAATTTTATGAAAAACGCAGCGGAAATTAGTTTTAAATCTTGTTAGTTTATAGTGTATAAAACCAATTTTACACATGCAAAACCCAATCCCGGATCCAAATACGAAATACATACTATCAAACACATGCATGTCACTATAAGTCTATGCATGTAAGGATACCTTTCAAGAGAATCAAATCCGGGTGATGAAGAGGATGGTAGGAAGGCAAGAACTTCAATGGGAAGGTCCTCAAGCTTACATACCCCAAGCCTTCAACAATACACCTTGATTAGCTAGGATTCACACTTGAAATCTTCTCCTTCTTGTTCCTTGTTCTTTGGCCGAATTTAAAGAGATGGAGAGTATTTTTGATGTCTTGTGTAATAGTCTCAAGTGTTGTTAGAGAGAGTTGGGAGAGTTATGAAAGGCACCACCCAAGGCATCCAATCACAACTCTTGCATGCACCCACTAACTTGGTTATAATAATAAAATAAGGCAAGGGTGTGAGAAGGGGGGGGGGGGGGCGGCCCCCTCTTCTTACCTTTCTTCTTATTATTATTTTTTGTAACTTTTCATATATATACAACTTATATTGTGTTATATTACCTCCATTGTGCAATATAACTTACATTGTGTTATATATAACTTGTATTGTGTCATACACATCAATAACACATTATAGGTAACATGCTTAATATATTGTTACTTAACCATCTTAAACAACAATATGGAATGCTTTCTCTCAAAGTATAAATCACCCATATGATTTATTTATTTCACAAGTACATTTTATTTGGAAACCCCTTTCCAAATAACTCAAGTGTTAATATTCATTTGTTATGATCATATCATATATAAACAAATATAATTGGTGTTTTTCTAGCTTGTTATTGGGTATGACCCGACTTGGATCATGATGTACTAGCCACATCAATAATAATATGTGTCTTGGGCATACCGGGTCCAACAATCTCCCACTTGCACAAGATACATTGAAGATTGATGCAAGTAGCAAATACCGCCTAACTATGGTTTACTACCCCTAATACGCATGACGAAGTCCCATTCAGTAACATCATCCCCTTCAAGTCCCTTACTTGAAATGATTTAGGTGAATCTATCATTTATCCTTTTGCCTCAGATGTCATGTTAAATCCAGAGACACAGAGTGATCATTCTCTGTTGATTTAACTTTGCAGGCTTTAGACATCTTACTCTCAATGAATAAGAGGGACAAATCCCCTCTTGACTACATACGTCTCTCACAATCACCTTATACTATACCTGATCTTAGACTTATGTACTGTCATGTTTCAGAGCAGCGAAGAACTAAGTCAAAGTACAATATTCGGTGAATATCAAGACCCGATATGTATCTCAGGTTGGAGGATACTATGATATTCTCCTTTACTCAAATTTACTTATGATCAATCACAAGGATTCCATGTATTAACATTTGAGAGCGGGTCAGTCCAATATTTACATCCCATAAATATCTATGAACCTTGGCAGCAACCCTTGCTCTATATTCAAACGTTATGAATATCCACCAATCCAAGTTCATAATAGTCTTACCTTCATGTTTGCTCCCACAAATATGAGCGACTACGGACATTTAGAATAAGTAACTTATTCATGGATTTAAACATGCTAAAATGGAACATAACTCAAAATGTCATAATCATAAACCATAATCATATGAATGAGTCAAAATAACAATTGTTCCGATATCCAAATACAAAATTCGATCATATCCAATCACTAGAATATCGAAGTTCTAAGGCACAAGTATGACCCTCATGCTTTGGCCTTTCAAGGAGCTTCGTGAGTGGATCCGCAATGTTTTGATCGGTGTGAACTTTGCGAATACAAATCTTTCCTTGCTCAACTTCATCCCTTATGTAGTTGAACCTCCTCTCAATGTGCCTCGTCTTTTGATGTGCACGAGGTTCCTTGATTTAAGAAATCGCTCCCTCGTTGTCACAAAATATCTCAAGAGGGTCCTGAATGGTACGGATCACCCCTAGCTCGGCAATGAATTTCCTTATCCATGCAGCTTCTTGAGCTGCCAATGAGGCGGCGATGTATTCCGATTCTGTGGTGGACAATGCAACCACATCTTGTTTTGAGCTCTTCCAAGAAACTGCTCCACCATTCATAATGAAAACATATCTTGATCGTGATCGAGAATCATCTCGATTGGTTTGGAAACTCGCATCCATGTAACCCTTTACAACGAGTTCCTCCTCACCCGAACCGTATATTAGAAACATGTCCTTAGTCCTTCTAAGGTATTTCAATATACTCTTAACCGCCATCCAATGGCTACTTCCCGGATTATGTTGGAATCTACTTGTCATGCTTAAAGAGCATGACACATCCGGTCTAGTGCATACCATTGCATACATGATGGATCCAATAGCCGATGCGTATGGGATTCCATTCATTTTCTCTTGCTCATCCTTCGAGCTTGGACATTGGCACACACTCAATATCATTCCTCTTTGAATAGGTACCAAACCTCTCTTAGAGTTCTCCATCTTGAACCTTTTCAAGATTTTGTCAATGTATGAACTTTGGTTTAAACCTATCAACCGCCTTGATCTATCCCTATAGATCTTTATTCCTAAAATATAGGCGACTTCCAAGCCATGCTTTTACACCCTACAAGGTTGGAATGTCATTCCCAAATAGTAGTATGTCATCAACATACAATACTAAGAAGGTAATGATGCTCCCACTAGCTTTCTTATACATACAAGCTTCATCACCATTTTTGACGAATCCAAATTTCTTAACTTCTTCATCAAAACGGTGATTCCAACTTCTAGACGCTTGTTTCAATCCATAGATTGATTTCTTTAACTTGCATACTTTGTTAGGATGTTGTGGATCGTCAAAACCTTCGGGTTGAACCATATAGACATCTTCCTCAAGATGCCCATTTAGAAAAGCGGTTTTGACATCCATTTGCCGTATCTCATAGTCATAATGTGCGGCTATGGCAAACAATATCCTAATAGACTTTAGAATTGCTACGGGAGAAAAAGTTTCATCATAGTTAACCCCTTGAGTTTGAGTGAAACCTTTTGCTACAAGTCTTGCTTTATAAGTATCCAAGTTTCCATGTATATCGGTTTTCTTCTTGAAAACCCAGTTACTTCCAACCGGTTTGAAATTAAGAGGTGGTACAACCAAATCCCATACTTGGTTGTCATGCATGGATTGTATCTCAACGTTCATGGCTTCAATCCATTTGTAACAATCGGATTGTGACATTGCATCACGGTATGTGGTGGGTTCATCCGAATCTACCATATAGCATCCATCCATTAAAAATTCATATCTTTCGGGTGGATGACTAATTCTATCGGATTTGTGAACGTTTTGTGTGTCTTGATCAACCATTTGATCATTCTCAACACCCTCTTGTTGATTGCTAGTGTCAACCAAACGTGTATCGGCTTGTGGTTCTCGATCCTCCTCGAGTTCCACCGTTCTACTAGTACCTTCCATTAACTCGGCCTTTCGAGCAACAAATACCTTTTGCTCGGTTGGGTTGTAGAAATAATATCCCACAGAGTCCTTGGGATATCCTACAAAGATACACTTAGTGGATCGACTTTCAAGTTTGTTTTGGGTGTTGTTCTTGACATAAGCCTCACAACCCCATACCTTTAAATATGATAATGATGGAGCCCTTTCATTCCATATTTCAAAAGGTGTTTTGTCCACTTTCGTGGTTGGGGCCATATTTATAATACGGGCCGCGGAGAGCAAAGCGAAATCCCAAAATGATAGAGGCAATGTGCTTCTAGCCATCATGGATCGAACCATATCCAATAGAGTTCGATTCCTCCTTTCTGACACACCATTGTGTTGTGGTGTTCCGGGTGGAGTAAGTTGTGAGATGATCCCACAACTCCTAAGATGATCTCGGAAAGCATCACTTAGGTATTCACCTCCTCTATCCGAACGAAGTACTTTGATGGTTTTATCGAGTTGATTTTGTACTTCATTTTGGAAGACTTTGAACATTTCAAAGGCTTCATCTATGTGTCTTAACAAGTACACATACCCATAACGACTATAATCGTCGATAAAAGTAATGAAGTATCTTTCACCATTCCTTGTCATTGTCTTAAAAGGACCACATACATCCAAATGTATGATACCCAATAAGTCTTTTGCCCCTTTGTTTGTTCCACTAAAGGGGTCCTCGGTCATCATTCCAAGTAAACAAGACTCACACTTATCAAATGAATCATCTTCACTTGATTTTAAAAGACCATTCTTTTGAAGTGTATGTATGCGATCTTTGTTTATATGACCAAGGCGACAATGCCAAAGATAAGTCTTACTCAAATCCATTTTGAGTCTCTTGGTGCTTGATTGGTACAACGTGTTATCAAAGAATGTGTTATCATGAACTAATTCATAAATGCCATTAGACGGCATTGCTTTAAAGTAAAAGACATCATTCATGAAAACACAAATACCATTGTCCACAAATTTAAAATCAAACCCATATTGTCTTAACAAAGAAACGGAGATAATGTTCCTAGTCAAACTAGGAGCATACAAAATGTCTTTCAAGATAACTTCCAAACCATTTGGAAGCTTCAATGTGTAGTCTCCTCAGGCTTCGACAACAACCTTTGCTCCGTTGCCCATGAAGAGACTAATATCTCCTTTCTTAAATCCTTCATTTCCTTTGAACCCTTGCAATAAATTGCAAATATGAGTTCCACACCCGGTATCCAATACCCATGTGTTAGAGGAAATAATATTAAGATCAACATGAATCATGAAAGTTGTACTCGAGGTTTGCCCCGCATCCCTCTTAGCTTTCAACTCTTTGAGATGGGTTGGACAATTCCTCATCCAATGCCTAATCTCCCCATATCCAAAGCATGGATCCTCCAAGCTAACCTTTAACTTCTTTGGTTTGGGTGGTTCCACTTTAGCCTTTCCCTTGAACTTACCCATGTGTTGTCCCTTGCCTTTGGCAACCTTTGCCTTGGGTTCCGAGTGATGCCTCTTCCTATTGCCTCCCTCATTGATCGTGAGAACGGGTAAAACCTTTTTACCCATCCCCGTCTCGGCCGTCTTGAGCATTGCATGAAGCTAACCAATGCTCTTGTTGTTGGGTTTTAACAAGATTATCAAAGTCATAAAACACTCCAATTTTATGAAAAAAGCAGCGGATAAAAGATTTAAATCTTGTTAGTTCATAGTGAATAAAACCAATTTTATACATGCAAAACCCAAACCCGGATCCAAATACGAAATACATACTATCAAACACATGCATGTCACTATAAGTTCATGCATGTTAAACTACCTTTCAAGTAAACGAAAGAAGTATGAAGGAGATGGTGAAAAGTAGGCAAGAACTTCAATAGGTAGTTCCTCAAGCTAGTATACCCCAAGCTCCAACAACACACCTTTAGCTAGGATTTTAGCACTTGAAAAAAACCTCCTTGTTCTTCTTCTCCTTTGGCCAAAATTGGAAGAGAAAGGAAGAGAGTGAGAGTGTTTTTTATTACTTGCAAAAAAATGTGTAATGAAAAATGAAAGAAAGATGTTGTGGTCATTCAAAGGCACCACCCAAAGTGCCAATCAAATCATTTGCATGTCTCCACTCACTTGAAAATAATAATATAAAAATTGAATAGAGAAAGAGAGAGGGGGGGGGGGGGGACCCTCATGCCCATTTCAATTTATATATATATTTTTTTGAAACAAGTTTTAAAATGTAAAACTTATTATGTTATGTATTTTCATTTCATAGAATTATAACATAACATTTTTCATGCAACGTGCAAATTGATAAGTGTTACTTATTGTTATTTAACCATCTTAAATAACATTATGTAATATTCTCTCTCAAAATATAAATCATCCATATGATTTATTCATTTCACAAGTACATTGTATTTAGAAACCCTTTCCAAATAACAAAAGTGTCAATATTTATTTACTAATGATCATATCATATATAAACAAATATAATCGGTGTTTGTCTAGCTTGTTATTGGGTATGACCCGACTTGGATCATAACGTACTAGCCACATTAATCATAATATGTGTCTTGGGCAGACCGAGTCCAATAATCTCCCACTTGCACAAGATACATAGAATATTGATGCAAGTAGCAAATACCGCCTAACTACGGTTTACTACCCCTAATACGCATGATGAAGTGCCATTCAATAACATCATCCCCTTCAAGTCCCTTACTTGAAATGATTTAGGTGAAACTATCATTTATCCTTTTGCCACAGATGTCATGTCAAATCCAGAGACACAGAGTGATCATTCTCTGTTGATTTAACTTTGCAGGCCTTAGACATCTTACCCTCAACGAATAAGAGGGACAAATCCCTTTTTGACTACATATGTCTTTCACAATCACTTAGTACTGTACCTGATCTTAGACTTATGTACTGTCATGTTTCAAAGCAGCGAAGAACTAAGTCAAAGCATAAAACTTGGTGAATATCAAGACCCTATATGTATCTCAGGTCAGAGGATACTATGATATTCGCCTTTTACTCAAATTTACTTATGATCAATCAGAAAGATTCCATGTAATAACATTTGAGAGCGGGTCAGTCCAATATTTATATACCATAAATATCTATAAACCTTGGCAGCAACCTTTTGCTCTATATTCATACCTTATGAATATCTACCAATCCAAGTTCATAATAGTCTTACCTTAATACTTGTTCCTACAATTATGAGCGACTACGGACATTTAGAATAATTAACTTATTCATGGATTTAAACATGCTAAAATGGAACGTAACTCAAAATGTCATAATCATAAACCATAATCATATGAATGAGTCAAAATAACAATTGTTCTGATATCCAAATACAAAATTAGATCATATCCAATCACTAGAATATCGAAGTCCTAAGGCACAAGTGTGACCTTCATGCTTTGGCCTTTCAAGGAGCTTCGTGAGTGGATCCGCAATGTTTTGATCGGTGTGAACTTTGCGAATACATATCTTTCCTTTCTTAACTTCATCCCTTATGTAGTTGAACCTCCGCTCAATGTGCCTCGTCTTTTGATGAGCACGAGGTTCCTTGATTTGAGCAATCGCACCCTCGTTGTCACAAAAGATTTCTAGAGGGTCCTGAATGGTACGGACCACCCCTAGGTCGGTAATGAATTTCCTAATCCACGCAACTTCTTGAGCTGCCAATGAGGCGGCGATGTATTCCGATTCTGTGGTGGACAAAGCTACCACATCTTGTTTCGAGCTCTTCCAAGAGACTGCTCCACCATACATAACGAAAACATATCCCGATTGTGATCGAGAATCATCTTGACCAGTTTGGAAACTCGCATCCGTGTAACCCTTTACGACGAGTTCCTCCTCACCCGAACCGTATATTAGAAACATATCCTTAGTCCTTCTAAGGTATTTCAATATACTCTTGACCGCCATCTAATGGCTACTTCCCGGATCATGTTGGAATCTACTTGTCATGCTTAAAGCGCATGACACATCCGGTCTAGTGCATACCATTGCATACATGATGGATCCAATAGCCGATGCGTATGGGTCCCATTCATTTTATCTTGCTCTTCCTTTGAGCTTGGACATTGAGACGCACTCAATATCGTTCCTCTTTGAATAGGTACCAAACCTCTCTTAGAGTTCTCTATCTTGAACCTTTTCAGGATTTTGTCAATGTATGCATTTTGGTTTAAACCTATCAACCGCCTTGATCTATCCCTATAGATCTTTATTCCCAAAATATAGGCGGCTTCACCAAGATCTTTGATGGAAAAACAATTTCCAAGCCATGCTTTTACACCTTCCATGGTTGGAATATCATTCCCAAATACTAGTATGTCATCAACATACAATACTAAGAAAGTAATGATGCTCCTACTAGCTTTCTTATACACACAAGCTTCATCACCATTTTTGATGAATCCAAATTTCTTAACTTCTTCATCAAAATGGTGATTCTAACTTCTAGATGCTTGTTTCAATCCATAGATTGATTTCTTTAACTTGCATACTTTGTTAGGATGTTGTGGATCGTCAAAACCTTCGGGTTGAACCATATAGACATCTTCCTCAAGATGCCCATTTAGAAAAGCGGTTTTGACATCCATTTTCCGTATCTCATAGTCATAATGTGCGGCTATGGCAAACAATATCCTAATAGACTTTAGCATTGCTACGGGAGAAAAAGTTTCATCATAGTTAACACCTTGAGTTTGAGTGAAACCTTTTGCTACAAGTCTTGCTTTATAAGTATCCAAGTTTCCATACATATTGGTTTTCTTCTTGAAAACCCACTTACTTCCAACCGGTTTGGAATTAAGAGGTGGTACAACCAAACCCCATACTTGGTTGTCATGCATGGATTGCATCTCTACGTTCATGGCTTCAAGACATTTGTCACAATCGGATTGTGACATTGCATCACGGTATGTGGTGGGTTCATCCGAATCTACCACATAGCATCCATCCATGAAAAATCCATATCTTTCGGGTGGATGTCTAATTCTACCGGATTTGCGAACGTTTAGTGTGTTTTGATCAACCATTTCATTATTCTCAACAACCTCTTGTTGATTGCTAGTGTCAACCAAACGTGTATCGGCTTGTGGTTCTCGATCCTCCTCGAGTTCCACTGTTCTACTAGTACCTTCCATAAGGAACTTAGATTCCAAGAACTCGGCCTTTCGAGCACGAACACTTTTTGCTCGGTTGGGTTGTAGAAATAATATCCCATGGAGTCCTTGGGATATCCTACAAAGATACACTTAGTGGACCGACTTTCAAGTTTGTTTTGGGTGTTGTTCTTGACATAAGCCTCACAACCCCGTACCTTTAAATATGTTAATTATGGAGCCCTTCCATTCCATATTTCAAAAGGTGTCTTGTCCACTTTCTTGGTTGGGGCCATATTTAGAATACGGGCCACGGAGAGCAAAGCGAAACCCCAAAATGATAGAGGAAATGTGCTTCTAGCCATCATAGATCGAACCATATCTAATAGAGCTCGATTTCTCCTCTCGGACACACCATTGTGTTGTGGTGTTCCGGGTGCAGTAAGTTGTGAGATGATCCCACAACTTCTAAGATGATCTTGGAAAGCATCACTTAGGTATTCACCTTCTCTATCTGAACGAAGTACTTTGATGGTTTTATCGAGTTGATTTTGTACTTCATTTTGGAAGATTTTGAACATTTCAAAAGCTTCATCTTTGTGTCTTAACAAGTACACATACCCATAACGACTATAGTCGTCAATAAAGTTAATGAAATATCTTTCACCATTCCTTGTCATTGCCTTAAAAGGACCACATACATCCGAATGTATGATACCTAATAAGTCTTTTGCCCTTTGGTTTGTTCCACTAAAGGGGTCCTCGGTCATCTTTCTTAACATACAAGACTCACATTTATTGAATGAATCATCACTTGATTCCAAAAGACCATTCTTTTGAAGTGTATGTATGCGATCTTTGTTTATGTGACCAAGACGAAAATGCCAAAGATAAGTCTTACTCAATTCCATTTTGAGTCTTTTGGTGCTTGATTAGTACAACATGTTATCATAAGATGTGGTATCATGAACTAATGCATAAATGCCATTAGATGGCATTGCTTTAAAATAAAATACATCATTCATGAAAACATAAATACAATCATCCATAAACTTAAAGTCATAACCATATTATCTTAACAAGGAAACGGAGAAAATATTCCTAGTCAAACTAGGAGCATACAAAACATTATTTAAAATAACTTCCAAACCATTTGGAAGCTTCAAAATTTAGTCCCCTCGGGCTTCGACAACAACCTTTGCTCCGTTGCCCATGAAGAGACTAATATCTCCCTTCTTGAATCTTCATTTCCTTTGAACCCCTGCAACAAATTGCAAATATGAGTTTCACATCCGGTATCCAATAACCATGTGTTAGAGAAAATAATATTAAGATCAACATGAATCATGAAAGTTGTACCCGAGGTTTGCCCCGCATCCCTCTTAGCTTTCAACTCTTTTAGATAGGTTGGACAATTCCTCATCCAATGCCCTATCTCCCCACATCCAAAACACGGATCCTTCGCGCAAACCTTTGGCTTCTTTTTTTTGGTTTGGGTGGTCCCGCTTTTGCCTTTCCCTTGAACTTAGCCATGACTTGTGCCTTACCTTTGGCAACCTTTGCCTTAGGTTCCGGGTGATGCCTCTTCCTATTGCTTCCCTCATTGATCGTGAGAACGGGTAAAACCTTTTTACCCATTCTCGTCTCGGCCGTCTTGAGCATTGCATGAAGCTCACCAATGCTCTTGTCCCACCCATTCATGTTATAATTCATAACAAAAGTCTCAAATTTCTTGGTTAGCCCATTTAGGATCAAATCCATGGCTAACTCGTTTGAGACACGACAATTAAGGCGCTCGAGACGATCAATGTGGCTTTTCATCTTAAGCACATAGGAGGAAACAGATTGGGTTTCTTCCATACGACATGCATGAAGCGCTCGAACTGTTTCGAAGCATTCCACTCTAGCTTGTGTAAGGAACATTTGCTTAAGTTGGGTGATCATGTCGTATGCCCCATGAAGTTCAAAATCTTTGAATTTTGGGAATCATAGTTCCCAACATGAGGCAAGAAACTTGCACGGAATCCTCATTGTGCTTTACCCAATTGTTATAGTTATCGGCATCGTCAATGCTAGGTTCTTCGGGAAGAGGCTCGTCTATCACGTAATATTTCTTTTCTTGCTTGAGAACGATTCTTAAGTTTCGATACCAATCCATAATGTAAAGCCTCGAACCCCGGGAAACCCCACAGTTGGTAATCACACAAAACACTTGAGAAATTAAATAAATTTAAAAACAATTCTTTGCATTAAAATAGCATTACAGAGTATAATTTGGCGGAAAACGTAAATAGATGAATAAGTTTTCAAAATCAAAATTAATTATAACTTTTAAAAGTCTTTTGAAATAAAAGGTTTATAAGTAATTCTTCATTCCAGTATGCCCTTCACCGTCCAAGTAGCTCTGTGCACGTCCAAGCGATAAGGCATCCTCTTCCTAACCTGAAACTCACACTAACATGCACACAAAGTCAGCTTAAGCTGAGTGAGTTCAAGTTTTAAATAAGTAGCAACAGTTTTAATAATCATTCCAACGGTTTTAAAACGGTAAACGGAAGTACATCGGTTAGGTCACCACATTCAAATAAATAATCATCCTTACGTATGAGCATCTCTATACGTGCATTCCTATATATATCATTATACATATATATAACATTCAATAATAACATTCAGGGCCGAGAAAACGTACAACCCAAACACGTATTAAGTGCAAATACAACCGCTTCCAGTTCTAAATCGTGGGTAGGATAATTCGCCTCGTGAGGCTTCAACTGTCGTGAGGCATAAGCGATGACTCGACCTCGCTGCATCAAAACACACCCAAGCCCCTGGTAAGAGACATAAGAATACACCACCAAATCGTCGGTGCCATCAGGTAAAGCTAAAATCGGGGCATGAGTCAACCTGTTCTTCAACTCGAGAAAAGCTTCCTCCTGCTCCATACCCCAAACGAACTTAACACTATTCTTAGTTAGCTTGGTTAGCGAAGAGACAATTTTCGAAAAATCAGGAATAAAGCGCCGGTAATACCCCGCCAAACCCAGAAAACTACGGATTTCGGTCGGAGACTTAGGAGACTCCCATTCATTCACGGCTTCCACCTTTGCGGGGTCAACCAGAATACCACCCGGGTTAATGACATGGCCCAAAAATTGAACCTCACGTAACCAGAAGGAACACTTAGAAAATTTTGCATACAATTTGTGTTTCCGCGTAGCCTCCAACACTTCCTTGAGATGACCGTCGTGATCGGTTTCACTTTTAGAGTACACAAGAATGTCATCGATGAACACAATAACCGAACGATCGAGCATCGGTCTACACACCCGGTTCATAAGATCCATGAACGCAGCCGGTGCGTTGGTCAAACCGAAAGACATCACCAGAAATTCGTAATGTCCATAACGAGTGCGGAAGGCAGTCTTAGGAATATCTTCCTCCCGAATCTTCAGCTGATGATACCCGGACCTAAGGTCGATCTTCGAGAACCAACTAGCTCCTTGGAGCTGATCAAATAAATCGTCGATCCTTGGGAGAGGGTACCGATTTTTGACAGTGAGCTTGTTTAATTCACGATAGTCAATGCACATCCGCATGCTACCGTCCTTCTTTTTAACGAACAGGACCGGGGCACCCCAAGGTGAGATGCTCGGTCGAATAAAGCCCCTATCGAGCAAGTCTTCCAACTGAGCCATAAGCTCCTTCATTTCGTTCGGCGCTAGGCGGTAGGGAGCTCGAGCAACGGGTTTGGCGCCCGGTACAAGGTCTATTTGGAACTCGACCTCGCGATCCGGCGGCACATCTGACAAATCATCTGGAAATACATCCGGGAAATCCCGAACAATAGGAACATCTTCGACAGTAGTCGCCTCGGTATTCACATTCATAGCATACGCCAGATACGCCCCGCTGCATCAACTTCCTCGCCTTAAGCATGGATATAATACGTGGCGTCGCAACATTCCGATCACCGAAGACCGTAATTTGAGTCCCATCCGGGGCCCTTAGACGAACGAGTTTCTGACCACAAATGATCTGCGCATCAACATTCGCGAGCCAATCCATCCCGAGCACCACGTCGAAGCAGCCAAGCGGCATCAAATACAATTGCACTGGAAATCTATACCCAGACAACTCGATGGTACAACCCTGAATAGCCCTAGACACGGACACGGATTTTTCTACGGCGACCTCAACCTCAAACACATCGACTACGCGCTCGGACGATTTGTTCAACGAGGAACAGAAAGTGGTAGACACAAAACTTCTACTGGCGCTCGAATCAAATAAGACTGACGCCTGTAATTCATCGAGTAGAAAGGTACCTAGGACAATATTATACTACTGCTTAGCTACACGATCAACACATACGATTTCAAAGGAATAAGAAATTATAACGGTGGAATGAAAGCTAAATAAGGAAAAAGTACCTGAAACGACATCCGCATCCCCTTTTGCTTCCTTCTTGGAGATGTTGAAGGCCCTCGCCCTGGCCTTCGGCTTCTCATCCATCTTCCCTCTTGAGGAAGTCCCCTGACCGGACCCCCCCACCTTACTGGTAGAACAGTTTGATGACAAGTGACCAGAACCCCTTCAGCGAAAACAAGTCAGAGTCGGGCACTCGTAATGGGGGTGCCCAACCTTATCACAACGAAAACAGGTGCCGGACCCACTCTTACACTCCCCCTTGTGTATTTTGCCGCACTTCTTGCAGTTACCAAACGCCGCATCCCTTCTAAACTCAGAAGTTTCAGTCTTCACCCTCTTGCCAGACGACTAAAATTGTTTCCACCAGGCCGCTTACCATACGAATTAGTGTTCCAGGTCTTCCTAGCCTCGTTCGGCGGTAACTTCTCCCTTTGCTCATACAATGTACCTGCCAAGGTAACCACCGAGTGAAAGGAGTTCATGTCGGTGGTCACCACACCCCAACGAACATCCACCGGGAGGCCCTTCACATACTTCTTAATTCTTTTTGCCTCAGGGGTAACCAGATCGGGACATAAGCGAGCCATCTTGTTGAACTTTGTGGTTTACTCCCGATGCGACATAGTACCAGCCTCCAAGGTCAAGAATTCCTGTTCTATCTTATCCAATTCATGCGGAGGACAAAACTGATCGAGAACCAATCTCTTCAACTCATAGCTTGCGCCAAGTTATCCCACCAACATAGTGCCTCGGAACGAAACGAGGCAGTAGCATAAGTCACCATATCCTCCCCCTTGCACTTACTAACCCTCAGAACAGCCTCTATCTCTCTCACCCACTGATGTGCTGCCAATGCATCTTTAGTACCATCGAAAGAAGGGGGGTCGCACTTCTTAAAGTCACCATACGAGCAACCCCGGGTCGATACACTAACGGTCCGCACCTCATCATCATCCCCACTCGGCACATACACTTCCTCTTCCTCTTCAACCTGTACCTCATTACTCTTCCTTCCCTTATCCGAACCCTTACCAACCAGTGACTCCTCCATGGCCCTGATGACCTCAGCAACGATCTCGGGAATGGCGCTATGGAGCACCTGGTAAACCTCATCCGCGATAGCCGCGCGCATAGCAGGATCTAAGGCGGGGTTATCCCCTCCTCATGAATCGGGGTGTCCTGCTGGGAAGTAGGAATCTCACTCTCGACTTCGGCACGTGGTTTACGACCACGACCACGACCACGAACACTAGAACCACCTCTCTTAGCTGCTCGAGTATTAACAATGACTTATCCCTACAAAGACAGAATTTTAATATGGTCAGGTACAAGTGGCATTTAGAACATGTGAGGTAAGGGTAAACTGCTAATGACGTTGATCAAGGTAATTAGTCGTTTACTTTACCCGCCCGTCCTAATCACCCCCAGCCCCTACCCACATTAGCCTTCTATCTAACACTCAAACAGTTAATCACATACTGTAAACTTTTAAACTTAAAGGAATGACTAATAATTTAAAGTTACCTCTTGACGTGCAGCTACTCGCGGTGGGCATACTGGTCTCTTTTCATACAGTTCGAGTCCAAGCATTCGGGGATGCTCGGATCCCTCGAACCAAGGCTCTGATACCAACTTGTAAAGCCCCGAACCCCGGGAAACCCCACAGTTGGTAATCACACAAAACACTTGAGAAATTAAATAAACTTAAAAACAATTCTTTGCATTAAAATAGCATTACAGAGTATAATTTGGCGGAAAACGTAAATAGATGAATAAGTTCCCAAAATCAAAATTAATTATAACTTTTAAAAGTCTTTTGAAATAAAAGGTTTATAAGTAATTCTTCATTCCAGTATGCCCTTCACCGTCCAAGTAGCTCTGTGCACGTCCAAGCGATAAGGCATCCTCTTCCTAACCTGAAACTCACACTAACATGCACACAAAGTCAGCTTAAGCTGAGTGAGTTCAAGTTTTAAATAAGTAGCAACAGTTTTAATAATCATTCCAACGGTTTTAAAACGGTAAACGGAAGTACATCGGTTAGGTCACCACATTCAAATAAATAATCATCCTTACGTATGAGCAGCTCTATACGTGCATTCCTATATATATCATTATACATATATATAACATTCAGGACCGAGAAAACGTACAACCCAAACACGTAACATTCAATGCAAACACAAAGTAGGCATACGCAACATTCAGTAGTCGAGACGACTACAAACATTCAGGGTCGAGCAAACGTACAACCCAAACACGTAACATTCGGCGCATGCAAACACAAGGTAGGCATACGCAACATTCAGTAGTAGAGACGACTACAACATTCGCCAAATAATGGCCATTCTAAATATATATATATATATATATACATACATACACATTCCATAACATTGCAAGGCCTACCGATACTAGCAAGCCTATGTAAAACCATTCATAACATTTCATCAAGTAAGAAAAAACTTAGGTGTGCATGCTAGCCCAAAACTTAAAAAGAGTTAAACGGGGCATCAAGAACTCACCTGAGATCGATCGAATACTTGCAACGAGCTAGGAAGTTCCTAAGGGTAAAATCACAAGCAAGAGCCTGTAAATTATACATAACGCGTTACTAAACTAGACTGTAGGAAAACTTTAGCCTAATGGGCCGCACAAGCCCAACACTTTGGCCCAAGGCCCAAAAACTTGGCTCAAGGCCCAACACTTGGCCCAAGGCCCAACAACTTGGCCCAAGGCCCAATACTTGGCCCAAAGCTCCAACAACTTGGCCCAAGGCCCAACCACTTGGCCCAAGGCCCAACAACTTGGCCCAAGGCCCAACAACTTGGCCCAAGGTCCAATACTTGGTCCAAGGCCCAAAGTTAGTCAAATCGGGTCGAATGCGCGTGAAATAATCCTTAAAACCATTTGTTAACCGAATCAACCCCGAATGGACCAAATTCCGTCTTAAACCTTTTCATTCATCATAAATATGTCACCCGAGTTGATAGGGTTGACGGTTCCTTTTTACAACACTTACTTTAACATTTAAACGAAAATTCGCGCACCGCCGACTCGATTGACGAAGCACTAACCCCGACAGCCCCGAGCACCAAAAAAATAATTTTTCCACAGCCCTTAAACCTCGCTAGGGCTGCACAAACTGAATCGGTCGGTCATCCGATCAACTAACGTATCAAGCTCAACAATTTGCAATTTTACACCCGGTAAACCCTAGTTTTCGAACTAAAATCGATTGACCGACCTAAACACGTCCAATGACCATGAAATTATAATATGATGAACATGTCATACCTAGTGGGATTTTGATGCGAAAACCTCACTCAAAACAGCCCCGGAAATGCTCAATTGGGCAGCCACCCGGTTAGCCTACAACAAGACGTTTTTCGATCAATACGCGCAATATGAGGGTCAATTAACGTGAAAAAGACTTGGGGAATCGTAGTACATACCTTGAATTGAAGTTCTAAGGCTTAGAATTGGCTGCACAAGAAAAAAACGTGGGTCTTGGTCTTGGAGAAGCTGCCGATCGCCCAGCTAGTGTGGCTAGGGTTTTTATTTTTTTTATGTTATAACTTAAGATATTACACTCTAGTCCTTCTAGATTCAAGTGTAAGGCAAAATGGAAGGAATAGTTAGGTTCTTTAACGTACCGCGATGACGTGAAGGCTTCCGAGAAACGTCGGTTAAGTCCCGAGAGTTATACATACTCTACAAGCTTTAGTTCTTCAAACCGGAGTTAATGGGTGTTACACATAAAGTTGGTATAGTTTAGACGATCCTTATCGAGAATAGATCTTAGTGATAGGTTGTTAACGGGTGAATAAAGGTGGATTGTTGATTGCGGCCATCTACAAATATAACAAAGCTCAATTTTAGTATTTTTGATATCAATAATTAATTTAATCGTTAATACCCTTTATGTCTCCTAGACAATTAATGATTAAAATCTAGAACCCAACGTTACATTCAAATAGTAGTTAGGTGACATTTATCCTACTATTTAAATTAACAAGGTAGTCAATGTTTGACAATTGCAACCCTTTGCAACTTCTAGTTTTATGGGATTGGTTAAACATCTTATGTTTAGTTGGCATGTTTAATCCCATCAACACCATTGTATACCATGCTTCGGTGACCATATTCACATGGTTTCCAATTTAAGTCGTCCTACTTACATATACAAGTGGTTAGGTGACCTTTATCCCACTTATATGGTAAACCCACCTCAAACTCCCAAGTTTCCTCCAACATGGTTAGGTGACCTTTATCCCATATCGAGTTCCCAAGTGATTCGAGTGTTGTATAAAAGGATGGTGTTCGACTTATTTTATAAAAGGGATTTTATTTTTCTAAATTCTAGATTGGAAAACCTTTTATGTACCTTTCATTTGCATGCATTCAAATGTATGGTATTAAGTTGAAAAACCCATTTTCAAAATTCCTATTAATATAACCCATTTTATTATGAAATCATTATACTTTAATAAAACCAATTTTTATTATCTAACAATTTCTATGGAACCAATTTTATGCTAGTTGTTGATTTTAAGTAGTTAGCAAACCATATTGCAATAACACAAACAAAAGAAAATCAACCATAGAAGCATAAAACATACAACCACAAGTTCATAACCATAGCCTCCTAATGTTGACTACACTTGTTGACCGAAGACAAGTGTAAAAAGGTCTTTCCTAAGGGATCCGAAAGGACATAATCTTGTGTCGGTGAACTCCCACTTGATCCCGCATCCAAATGCTCCAAGTGTTCACCCCCGTGTTGTGGTCTCCACTTTATTTGGGCTTCTATCATTGCATCTTCTTTTACAAAATATGTCATAATACATTTTTCTAGTAAAAGAAATGCATCTAATCTACTTATTATTACAAACCAAATGAATGAATAAATAGATTACAAACCCAAATAAATATTACAACCATATCGAATGAACAAACAACCACTTGAATGAACAAACACATCAACACAATCATTCAACTAAACACAAGGCCATGGCTAGGTTATGAACATCCAATACACATCCAAATGTGCAATAATACAAGACCAATATGGTTCCCCTTTTTCCCTCAAACTTTCGGCCCAAAAAACACCCAAACCGAAAGTTTCGGGTTTTTGTCCAAACAACACAATCAATCATCCAAATGACTTAGTTTTTCAAGATTACCACATGCATGTAAAGCATAACCTTGAAAAACCATGGGGTAACCAAAACCCCTAAAATTTTTGGCCATATGGTAAAACCCCACCATAAACCCGAAAATTTTCGGGTTTAATGAACCATGCATCCGTATAAGCGGCTCTTGATGCCATTGTTGGGTTTTAACAAGATTATCAAAGTCATAAAACTCCAATTTTATGAAAAACGCAGCGGATAAAAGATTTAAATCTTGTTAGTTCATAGTGAATAAAACCAATTTTATACATGAAAAACCCAAACCCGGATCCAAATACGAAATACATACTATCAAACACATGCATGTCACTATAAGTTCATGCATGTTAAACTACCTTCCAAGTAAACCAAAGAAGTATGAAGGAGATGGTGAAAAGTAGGCAAGAACTTCAATAGGTAGTTCCTCAAGCTAGTATACCCCAAGCTCAAACAACACATCTTTAGCTAGGATTTTAGCACTTGCAAAACACCTCCTTGTTCTTCTTTTCCTTTGGCCAAAATTGGAAGATAAAGGAAGAGAGTGAGAGTGTTTTTATTACTTGCAAAAAAATGTGTAATGAAAAATGAAAGAGAGATGTTGTTGTCATTCAAAGGCATCACCCAAAGTGCCAATCACAACATTTGCATGTCTCCACTCACTTGAAAATAATAATATAAAAATTGAATAGAGCAAGAGAGGGGGGGGGGGGACACCCTCATGCCCATTTCAATTTATATATATATTTTTTTGAAACAAGTTTTAAAATGTAAAACTTATTATGTTATGTATTTTCATTTCATAGAATTATAACATAACATTTTTCAAGCAACGTGCAAATTGATAAGTGTTACATATTGTTATTTAACCATCTTAAATAACATTATGTAATGTTCCCTCTCAAAATATAAATCATCCATATGATTTATTCATTTCACAAGTACATTGTATTTAGAAACCCTTTCCAAATAACATAAGTGTCAATATTTATTTACTTATGATCATATCATATATAAACAAATATAATCGGTGTTTGTCTAGCTTGTTATTGGGTATGACCCGACTTGGATCATAACATACTAGCCACATTAATCATAATATGTGTCTTGGGCATACCGAGTCCAATACTTGTCCCACCCATTCATGTTATAATTCATAAAAAATGTCTCAAATTTCTTGGTTAACCCATTAGGATCAAATCCGTGGCTAACTTCTTTGAAACGGGACAATTAAGGCGCTCGAGACGATCAATGTGGCTTTTCATCTTAAGTACATAAGATGAGACCGATTGGGTTTCTTCCATACGACATGCATGAAGCACTCGAACCGTTTCGAAGCGTTCTACCCTAGCTTGTGTAAGGAACATTTCCTTAAGTTGGGTGATCATGTCGTACGCCCCATGAAGTGCAAAATCCTTTTGAATCTCGGGATCATAGTTCCCAACATGAGGCAAGAAACTTGCACCGAATCCTCATTGTGCTTAACCCAATCGTTATGGTCTTGGACATCGTCAACGCTAGGTTCATCGGGAATAGGATCCTCTAATATGTAGTATTTCTTTTCTTGCTTGAGAACGATTCTCAAGTTTCGATACCAATCCATAAAGTTGGTATAGTTTAGACGATCCCTATCGAGAATAGATCTTAGTGATAGGTTATTAACAGGTGGTATAATAACGTTAGGTAGATTGTTGATTGTGGCCATCTACAAATATAACAAAGCTCAATTTTAGTATTTTCGATGTCAATAATTTTAATTGTTAATACCCTTTTTTTCTCCAAGACAATTAATGATTAAAATCTAAAACCCAACGTTACATTCAAATAGTAGTTAGGTGACCTTTATCCTACTATTTAAATTAACAAGGTAGTCAACGTTTGACGATTGCAACCCTTTGCAACTTCTAGTTTTATGGGATCGGTTAAACATCTCATGTTAAGTCGGCATGTTTAATCTCATCAACACCATTGTACACCATGCTTCGATGACTCTATTCACATGGTTTCTAATTTAAGTCGTCCTACTTATACACACATGTGAGTTTACACATACAAGCGGTTAGGTGACCTTTATCCCACAAATATAGTAAACCCACCTCAAACTCACAAGTTTCCTCCAATGCGGTTAGGTGACCTTTATCCCACACCGAGTTCCCAAGTGATTCGAGTGTCGTATAAAAGGATGGTGTTCAACTTATTTTATAAAAGGGATTTTAGTTTTCAAAATTCTAGATTGGAAAACCTTTTATGTACCTTTCATTTGCATGCATTCAAATGTATGGTACTTAGTTGAAAAACCCATTTTCAAAGTTCCTATTAATAAAACCCATTTTATTATGAAATCATTAGCCTTTAATAAAACCAATTTTATTACCTAACGATTTCTAAGGAACCAATTTTATACTAGTTGATTTAAAATTGTTAGCAAACCACATTGCAATAACACAAACAAAAGTAAATCAACCATGCAAGCATAAAACATACAACCACAAGTTCATAACCATAGCCTCCTAATGTTGACTACACTTGTTGACCGAAACAAGTGTGTCAAAAAGTCTTTCCTAAGGGACCCAAAAGGAGATGTGCTTGTGTCGGTGAACTCCCACTTGATCCCGCATCCAAATGCTCCAAGTATTCACCCCATTGTTGTGGTCTCCATCCATTTTATTTGGGCTTCCTTCCTTGCATCTTCTTTTACAATATATCCTAATACATTTTTCTAGTAAAAGAAATGCACCTAATCTACTTATTATTACAAACCAATTGAAATGAATAAATAGATTACAAACCCAAATAAATATTACAACCATATCGAATGAACAAACAACCATTTGAATGAACAAACATAACAACACAAACATTCAACCAAACATAAGGCCATGGCTAGGTTATGAACATTTATTACATATCCAAATATGCAATAACACAAGACCCAAATGGTTCCCCTTTACCCCTTGAAACTTTCTGCCAAACTTGACAAAACCGAAAGTTTCGGGTTTTGTCCAAACAACACAATTAATCATCCAAATGACTTAGTTTTTCAAGATTACCACATGCATGTAAAGTATAACCTTGAAAAACCATGAGGTAACCAAAACCCCTAAAATTTTCTGCCATATGGTAAAACCCCACCATAAACCCGAAAATCTTTGGGTCTAATGAAGCATGTATCCGTATAAGCGGCTCTTGATGCCATTGTTGGATGATCTTTGGGTCTAATGAAGCATCCACCATCACCACCTAGAGAATTTTTGTAAATTTGGAGCCCTTTGTGATGATCTTATACTATCTTAGTGTTTGAGATTTATTAAAAGTTATTTTACCTTTGCTTGTTTATGTTATATATTTAATTTTCTGTACTTTCATGTTGTAAATTGTTCGCTTATATCAAAATTACAACTTGTTGCCGACATATTTTGAGTGGACATATTTTGTCCCGACCTGTTTTGACTAATTTCATTTTTGTCCCTGGTATCAAAAATTTATCTATCTGCCATTGGAGGAGGCTAATGAGCATTCATGTTGAAGGATATTGATGTTGAGTGACAAACACTCTCAGGTGACCGGTTGGTGAAATCATCAAAACTAAAGAAGTACATTACCAACCTAACTATCAAAGTGGAAAATAAAAACAACTCTTAAATAACTAAAATGAAAAAAAAAACAATAAAAATACAAATTGTTGGGTTTTAACAAGATTATCAAAGTCATAAAATCCCAATTTTATGAAAACGAAGCGGATTAGTTTCAAATCTTGTTAATTTATAGTGTATAAAACGAATTTTACACATGCAAAACCCAAGCCCGGATCCAAATACGAAGGCAAGAACTTCAATGGGAAGGTCCTCAAGCTTGCATACCCCAAGCCTCCAACAATACACCTTGATTAGCTAGGATTCACACTTGAAATCTTCTCCTTCTTGTTCCTTGTTCTTTGGCCGAATTTAAAGAGATGGAGAGTATTTTTGACGTCTTGTGTAATAGTCTCATGTGTTGTTAGAGAGAGTTGGGAGAGTTATGAAAGGCACCACCCAAGGCATCCAATCACAACTCTGGCATGCACCCACTAACTTGGTTATAATAATAAAATAAGGTAAGGGTGTGAGAAGGGGGGGGGGGCTCTTCTTACCTTTCTTCTTATTATTTTTTGTAACTTTTCATATATATATATTCAACTTATATTGTGTTATATTACCTCCATTGTGCAATATAACTTACATTGTGTTATATATAACTTGTATTGTGTCATACACATCAATAACACATTATAGGTAACATGCTTAATATATTGTTACTTAACCATCTTAAACAACAATATGGAATGCTTTCTCTCAAAGTATAAATCACCCATATGATTTATTTATTTCACAAGTACATTTTATTTGGAAACCCCTTTCCAAATAACTCAAGTGTGAATATTCATTTGTTATGATCATATCATATATAAACAAATATTATTGGTGTTTGTCTAGCTTGTTATTGGGTATGACCCAACTTGGATCATGACGTACTAGTCACATCAATAATAATATGTGTCTTGGGCATACCGGGTTCAACACAAATGACCTTACTTTCGTGCCCCATCCTTACATTTTCATTTTTCTTATATATACTACTACAGTTTTCCATCTTAAATCCCTCAAATTCAACTCACAATGGATATCTTCTATGCTTCTATGATATCTTTATTATTTGTAGTAGTGTCATTCGCACTTCATTTGGCGTTCTACAAGTCTAATGCGGCTGTTAAAGGAAAACTTCCACCTGGTAAAAAAGGGTGGCTAGTGATCGGTGAAACTCTCGAGTTTCTGGCCGCTGCCAGAAATGGCCACCCCGAAAGATTCATCTTCGACCGCATGGCGAGATTCTCATCGCAGGTCTTCCGAACCTCTCTCATCCTAGAGGATGTTGTGGTGTTTTGTGGGTCTGCAGGTAACAAATTCTTGTTCTCAAATGAAGATAAACTTGTAAGGGCATGGCGTGTGTCTTCGTTGGACAAGATCTTCCAGATTAACCAAATACCGAAGACCGAATACATTAAGTTGAAAAAGGCCCTTTCAAACTTCTTGTTGCCCGAAGCCCTTCATCGATATGTTCCAGTTATGGACTTGGTAACACAAAAACACTTTAAAAATGAATGGGAAGACAAGAATGAGATAGTGGTGACTTGTGAACTCACTAGCAACCTCACTTTGTGGCTTGCGTGCAAAGTGTTCCTTAGTATTGACGAACCTGAACGAGTCAAGCACTTATCCGTCCCTTTCAAAAGCGTTGCTCGTGGGATGTTCTCGCTTCCCATAGACCTTCCTGGAACCCTGTTCCGAGGAGGAATTAATGCAGCCAAATTTATTAGGAAAGAACTGGCTGCTGTAATAAAGCAAAGAAAGACTGATCTGATTAATGCTAAAGGCGCACCTATACAGGACCTGTTGTCGCAACTGCTCCTGGTTACCGACGAAGATGGCAACAAATGGACAGAAAGCAACATTGCTAACAAGATAATGGGTATGGTGGTTGCCAGCCACGAAAATATGAGCTCCGTATGCGCATTCGTTGTTAAGTATCTTGCTGAGTTTCCGGAGGTGTATCAAGGAGTCTACACAGGTACTAAATTTTCCTATCCTATAAAATAAAACTAGCTGCTTGTTGCAATATGCCATCTTTGAATGATATCTGTCTTTCACTTATAAAATCAAACTCAATCCCAAACATGCTCTTATTCTTATAATACTTTTTATAATCTCCATCTAAAATTATGTTACAGTTTCAAATTTAAATTAAAATTTGAAATTCATTTTCCTTAAGCTCTAATAAAATTCAGTGTCAAACTTTTCAATCTTTATAAACAATTTCGAAATTCAAAATGCTCGAGTCTTATAATAAAGCCTGCATTAAAGTATAACTAAACAAATATAATAATTTAATTATCACGTGAACAACAA
The DNA here is from genome assembly GCF_021521415.1 of Bidens hawaiensis. NCBI lineage: Eukaryota > Viridiplantae > Streptophyta > Magnoliopsida > Asterales > Asteraceae > Bidens > Bidens hawaiensis. The sequence goes on from NW_027491137.1 coordinate 838,438, forward strand.
CCTAATCGATAAAGCTATAAGTAATGCATATCACTATTATAATGTAATATATATAAAAAAAAAAGAAAGGAAAAGGAAAGGAAAAAAAGAAAATTTCATGATATCATCCAATCAAAATTAAGAGAGATTATACTTTTTTTTTAAACTTAGCATGTTGTACTTTTACGATTTAAAAAAAAAATGAAAAAAGAAGAGGAAGAAGAAGAAAGTATGCAAATATTGTTTGAGGATTTTACGAGAAATAATAGAATGTATATTGGCTTTTATGTGCAAAAAATTGTTAAACGACTTTTACAAGTGAAAGAAAATATTATGTTGGGTTTTTATCATATGTACCCTTTTTAAATAAAAAAATATAATCAAAAGTGTCATGATTAAAACACACACGAATTGAACATTAAAAGAGTAAACTAACACATGGATTAATTTAACGTGGTTCGGTTCAGACCATGGTTGTAAAATTGCGCCTAGACGCCGAGTACTCAACGAGTAATCCCTGAATAATCCCGCCTAGGCTGAGTTCTCGGGGAGCCATCCCCGAGCACTCTCCGACTAAGGCCGAGTACGCACCGACTAAGGTCGAGTACTCCCAACTTCCCAGTCGGCCGCCCGCCTAGCGACTTTTGCAACCTTGGTCCAGACTGACATATATATGTTCGTCCACATGCGACAACCAGGTATTCTTAATTTGAGTAACAAAATTATTACAAATACTTAAACATGTTTATATAAAGACCAATCTTGGGAAAATAACTTCATGTTTAAGAAATCACCAAAGGGCCGCACTTGGGGCCAATTGCCCCGCTTCATTGACTAGAAGGGAACTGAAAATAGCTTTTGTTAATATAGAACAAATGGAAATCGCAAACTCTAAAGAATTGGGAGAACTGTTGAATTGGAACGATATCTCGAAGATGAAGTATTCATGGAATGTAGTATGTGAAGTGCTCAGACTTGTTCCACCTACCCAAGCTTCTTTCAGAGAAGCTGTTACCGATTTTGTATACAATGGTTACTCTATTCCCAAAGGTTGGAAGGTAAGTTCAAGTGTTCAACCCCTAGTCAACAAGGCTGTCTCCATTTTACTTAGATTTTGTTTCAGTTGATGTGTTAAACATGCTATGCTTATGCTTGCTTGTCACGTTAGAAATTATATTTCTACATTATTACAAACCAAAATAAACATTTTTTGGATTCAATGTTTTAAGGAAATAGGTATGTTTAAAACTTAGGAGAGGGATTCGTTTAACCAACCCTTTTTTTTCTTTTTAGGCTAACATTTACACATATTTACAGTTGTACTGGAGTGCGGTCTCAACACACAAAAATCCTGAATACTTTGCTGATCCGGAAAAGTTTGACCCATCAAGATTTGATGGCAAAGCACCAGCACCATATACGTTCATACCGTTTGGGGGAGGACATCATATATGCCCTGGAAAGGAGTATGCTCGATTACAAATTCTCATGTTTATGCATCATCTGGTGAGAAAATTCAAATGGGAAAAAGTAGTTCCAGAGGAGAAAATTATTGCGAATCCTTTCCCTCTCCCTGCCATGGGA
>NW_027491137.1:845000-865000 GCF_021521415.1 Bidens hawaiensis
ACTGTTGCTATCCATAATGGAAAGGAACATTTACCTATTTATATAACAGATCGTATGGTAGGACACAAATTAGGAGAATTTACGCCTACTTTAAATTTCCGAGGACATGCAAAAAGTGATAATAGATCTCGTCGTTAAAAAACGTTTGTTTATGTATAATAATATATATAGATATCTATCATTGATTAGTAGGAGACGAACTTTATGTTAAATAAGAGAACAACAGAAGTATACGCTTTAGGTCAACATATATCTATGTCTGCTCACAAAGCGCGAAGAGTAATAGATCAAATTTGGGGGCGTTCCTACGAAGAAACACTTATGATATTAGAACTCATGCCTTATCGAGCATGTTATCCCATTTTTAAATTAGTTTATTCGGTAGCAGCAAATGCTAGTTCCAATATGGGTTCAAGTGAAGCCAATTTAGTTATTAGTAAAGCCGAAGTAAATAAAGGTACGATCATAAAGAGATTAAAACATCGAGCTCGCGGGCGTAGTTTTGCGATACAAGGACCGACCTGCCATGTAACTATTGTAATGAAAGATATATCCTTAGATGAATATATAGATACCGACTATATTACATGGTCACAAAAAGCTAAATGGAAAAAAAAGGATACAACTATGTCGTATTATGATATGTATAGTAATAGGGGAACATGGGACAAAAAATAAATCCAATTGGTTTCAGACTTGGTACAACCCAAGGTCATCATTCCCTTTGGTTCGCACAACCAAAAAATTATTCTGAGGGTCAGCAAGAAGATCAAAAAATAAGAAATTATATCAAGAATTATGTACAAAAAAGTACGAAAACATCTTCTGGCGTCGAGGGAATTGCACGTATAGAGATTCAAAAAAGAATCGACCTAATCCAAATCATAATCTATATGGGATTACCAAAAATATTAATTGAAATTTGACCCCGAGGAATCGAAGAATTACAGATGAATTTACAAAAAGAATTTCATTCTGTAAATCGAAAACTTAACATTGCTATCACACGAATTGAAAAGCCTTATGGAAACCCTAATATTCTTGCAGAATTTATAGCCAGACAATTAAAAAATAGAGTTTCTTTTCGCAAAGCGATGAAAAAGGCTATAGAATTAACTGAACAAGCAGATACAAAAGGAATTCAAGTGCAAATTGCAGGACGTATCGACGGAAAAGAAATTGCGCGTGTTGAATGGATCAGAGAGGGTAGGGTTCCACTACAAACCATTTGAGTTAAAATTGATTATTGTTCATATATAGTTCGAACAATCTATGGGGTATTAGGCATAAAAATTTGGATATTTATAGAAGGTGGATAATAAACCTTTATTTCCCTTTGCATTCTATCCAGCGATGGAACAAAAAATGATAAATTCGTTTATTCTTTTTTTTATGTTCAATAAAAAAAACGAACAATTATAATTCTATAGAGTTTAATAAAAATTCAATGAATCTTTTGATAAAATTGCTATGCTTAGTGTGTGACTTGTTGGTTTTTTGAGGGTTAGTATAAAAAACCAGCCTCATAGTATAAACAAATAACTATAGAAGTAATAACCAACTCATCAATTCGTATTATCGAGATCCAAAGAACCAGTCAAGATATGATATATTGGTCATATTGTTGTAGCAACTGAAATCTTTTTTATTAAAAAAATTTCTAAGTTGTCAATCAAAATCAAAAAGAAAGGGTATGGATAAATGGAAGGATGAGAGAAAGAAAGAAAAAGAATAAAGAATATTGATGATATAGATATAGAATTCCAATATATAAGGTCTATGAGTCATCTCAGAAAAAATCTGCGTAATAAAGCATCAATACGGATTCATCATTAAATGGATCTGCTCATCGAACAAAAAATAAAGAGCTTCGAGCCAATAAAGACTAAGAATATTGACTCAAAAACTAATAGCTCCGTTGTAGAATTCAGACCTAACCATTAATTAAGAAGCGATGGGAACGATGGAACCTGTGAATTCAAAAGATTTTAGTGAAAAAGAATTCGAATGATTCATTGATCGGGATGGCCGAACCGGCCAGAGACCAATTCATCTATTCGAAAAAATTATGAACTAATGAGAGAACTGAAATAGAAATTGAAAGAGTAAATATTCGGCCGCGAAAACTTTATTTTCTTGGATTGCTAAAATTGGGTCAATCCAATACGATAAAGAGTAAAACAAAAGAAAGATTTGTTTTAACATTATAAAACATTCTAAAATAGATAAATAAAAAATAGATAAATATAAGAAAAAATAGTTATTTAATATATTTATATTTAGTTATCGATAAAAACAAGATATACAAATTAATAATATATTTAATCCAGATTAAATGAAATCCATGATTCAGTATATTACTTATTAAAGTTAATTCAAATTATTTTCTATCTGAATTGAATTCAAAATCTTGAATTTGAATTGATTTATTCGGGAGGAGCTGGATGAGAAGAAACTCTCACGTCCGGTTCTGTAGTAGAGATGGAATTAAAAAAAAAAACCATCAACTATAACCCCAAAAGAACCAGATTCCGTAAACAACATAGAGGAAGAATGAAGGGAGTGTCTTATCGAGGTAATACTATTTGTTTTGGTAAATACGCTCTTCAGGCACTTGAACCCGCTTGGATCACATCTAGACAAATAGAAGCGGGTCGACGAGCAATGACACGAAATGCACATCGCGGTGGAAAAATATGGGTCCGTATATTTCCAGATAAACCAGTTACAGTAAGGCCCGCTGAAACACGTATGGGTTCAGGTAAAGGCTCTCCCGAATATTGGGTAGCTGTTGTTAAACCAGGTTGAATCCTTTATGAAATGGGTGGAGTAACAGAAAATATAGCCAGAAGGGCTATTTCAATAGCAACGTCTAAAATACCTATACGACCTCAATTCATTATTTCGGGATAAAAAAGAAATAGGCCTTAAAAATAGCGAGTGCAGGTTTCTTTTTTTGAACAAATAATATTTCTTTTTTTCTTCGAACTTTGTATTGTAAAAAACAGATAAAAAATAAATAAATAAAATAAAATGATATGATTCAACCTCAGACCCATTTGAATGTAGCAGATAACAGCGGGGCTCGAGAATTGATGTGTAGTCAAATCATAGGAGCTAGCAATCATAGATATGCTCATATTGGTGACGTTATTGTTGCTGTGATCAAAGACGCAGTTCCAAACATGCCTCTAGAAAGATCAGAAGTGGTCAGAGCTGTAATTGTACGTACTTGTAAAGAACTTAAACGTGACAATGGTATGATAATACGATATGATGACAATGTTGCAGTTGTGATTGATCAAGAAGGAAATCCAAAAGGAACTCGAGTTTTTGGTGCGATTGCCCGAGAATTGAGACAGTTCAATTTTATTAAAATAGTTTCATTAGCTCCTGAGGTATTATAAAACGAGACCACGATATGGTTATAGGTTAAAGTAGGGTATTTAAAATAAATAGATTAAGATTCATTTAGTAGATTTTGTCTCACGTATATACCTTTCAAAATGAATATTCATAATTTCTAAAAACAAAATACGTAAAAAAGCATGTTGATTATATCCAAATTTGGAGGCACCAATCATTTTAATTAATCATGGGTAGTGATACTATTGCTGACATAATAACCTCTATACGAAATGCCAATATGTATAGAAAAAGCGTGGTTCAAGTAGCATCTACTAATATCAGCCAAAGTATTGTTAAAATACTTTTACGAGAGGGTTTTATAGAAAACGTGAGAAAACATCGAGAAAACAACAAATATTTTTTGGTTTTAACCTTACGACATAGAAGGAATAGGAAAAGTACTTATCGAAATCTTTTAAATTTAAAACGGATAAGTCGACCGGGTCTCCGAATCTATTCTAACTATCAAAGAATTCCTAGAATTTTAGGCGGGATGGGAGTTGTAATTCTTTCTACCTCTCGGGGTATAATGACAGACCGAGAGGCTCGACTAGAAAGAATAGGCGGAGAAATTTTGTGTTATATATGGTAGTCTTTCTAATATCCGAATTGAATAGGAAACTTCTTTTTTGTGAAAAAGAAAAAATAAGGGGTGGGTTGTCTGTTGGTGCATTTTGTGACCGTCGCTATGCAATAAAGTTCAGCGGAAACGAAGTGCGAAGTTAGAACAAAGTTAGAAGTTGTAACAACTTCGCCATAGGCGAAGTTGTAACAACTTCTGCCATAGGCGAAGTTAGAATAACTTCGCCATAGGCGAAGTTATAACAACTTCGCCTACAGCCCAAGCCCGCGAAGTTTATATATATATATGTGTGTCTTGTTTAGGTTTGAGAATCCAGAAATTAAGAGTGTTTTGTGTTCAGTTTATTTGTCTAGAGAGAAACCGAGAGGGAGAGTCGTGTGGGACGGCCCGAGGTAGAGCTCACATCGGGTCGGCCGTGTCTTTGTTTTCGTATTTGGTATGTAACGAGTTATGGTTATGATATAAAAGATCTGCTGATGTGTTTATTCCATTCGTGTGTTTGTTCGTGTGTTTGTATGTGTGTAATCGTGTTTTTCGTCTTCTACACCATAAACGAGTCTAGGAGGATTCCGCACTCCTAGACCTCGTGCGGATCTCGTATCGATCAGTGACGCCCCGGGGGGACTTACAAGTGGTATCACTTGTAGGTTCCCCAGGGGTGTCGCCGATCGATACGAGATCCGCATGAGGTCTAGGAGTGCGGAATCCTCATAGACTCGTTTAATGGTGTAGAAGACGACATACACGAACAAACACACAAACACATGCACGAACAAACACACGAATGGGATAAACACATCTGCAGATCTTTTATATAATAACCAAACTCGTTACATACCGAACATAAACAGAAACACGGCCGACCCGAGGTGAGCTCTACCTCGGGTCGTCCCACACGACTCTCTCTCTCGGTTTCTCTCTAGTTACTTGAACTGAACACAAAACACACTGACTTTCTGGATTACCAAACCTAAACAAGACACGTATATATATATATCGAAACAACTTCGCGGGCTTGGGCTGGGCCAGTAGGCGAAGTTGTTCTAACTTTGCCTATGGCGAAGTTATTCTAACTTCGCCTATGGCAGAAGTTGTTACAACTTCGCCTATGGCGAAGTTGTTCTAACTTCGTCCTTTGTTTCCGCTGATCAGAATTGCATAGCGACGGTCATAAAATGCACCAACAGACTCCCCTTTGACCGTTGCTCTCAATTCTAACAAACACAAAAGATCATCTATTACAAAATATGCACCAACAGACTCCCTCTTAACTGATGATCTTCTATTTGTTCTTCAACCAGCCGTGTCTGAAACTGTCTTGTAGCTTCACAAATCTACCAATCACCCAGCGTCTTCCATATCAGATCTCCCCTTCAGTGTAAGCTTCTCCGACTAAACAGATTGAGGTCTTTGAAATGCATGCATCCCCGTGCCTAATTGATCATCTCAACCAATCACGTGAGTCTTTCTGAATTCACCAACACGTGAAGTTCTTCTAACTTCACCAACACGTGAAGTTGGGCTCCCTCCACAACTTCATCAACACGTCGGCATACGATAAGGTTTAATCTTCAACTACTCAACATCAAGTGATCAATTTCATCACAAAACCACCTTGACAGAATCTAACACACATGACCATTAATTAATCCGAAGCATCTTCAATCACCAGGGATAACGATCAAGAACATAAACACTTTAATTCCCGATTAAATCCAACTTGTTCCTGAATTTTCACTTTAACAAATAAGCATCACGTTTCAGGATCCAATTCTCGAACGCCTTGAAAATAACATAAATAATATGTTCTGACCGCAATCCAGTAATGACGAAAACCTTCAGTTCAATTTGACTTTCTTCAGTTGGTCAACCTCGAACAACAACTATTTCATTGCCCACAAACACCCAAATATGTGTCAATATCCAGCTTCAATCAATATCCCATTCACAACCTCAACTCCAAATCCAGAGTTGACACGTATTTGTTCACACGTAAGACCAAGAGATAACAAGTTTCACTCGTTGACGGAACAACGTCTTCGGTCTCACAATAATTGTGTACACCTGGCCATACAGACGAAAACTCCAAACACTTTTTTTTTTTTTTTTTAACTTCGCCTAAAGTCAACTTCGCCTAAAAGTCAACTTCGCCCCTCCTTAACTTCGCCTGTTCATAACTTCGCCTGTCCATAACTTCACCTGGCAGATAACTTCGCCTGAGATAAGCGAACTTGTGAGGTAGGAGAAGTTGTGAATAACTTCGCTTAACCTTATATCTTCGCCTAAACCCTAAAATTTAAGCGACAACTTCGCCTGAACCCCATAACTTCGCCTGCAGCGCTGTTCGGCCAGAAACGCATCAGAAACGTGCCAGAAACACCAAAACGCAGATCTCGAACCATAGCATAAGAGCCTAAGGCTCTGATACCACTTGTAAGTCCCCCCGGGGCGTCGCTGATCGATACGAGATCCGCTAGTTGATACTTCAAGGAGGTTTTACCTGGAATGAAAGAACAAAAATGGATTCATGAAGGTTTAATTACTGAATCGCTTCCCAACGGCATGTTCCGGGTTCGTTTAGATAATGAAGATATGATTCTAGGTTATGTTTCAGGAAAGATCCGACATAGTTTTATAAGAATATTGGCAGGAGATAGAGTCAAAATTGAAGTAAGTCGTTATGATTCAACCAGAGGTCGTATAATTTATCGACTTCGCAACAAAGATTCGAAAGATTAGGTGTTTTCACTATTTCTTTCGCGGAAATACGATTTGAAATCGAAAATTTCAAGAAACTTATTTTCTTCCAAGAAATGGATTCAAAATTAAAGTAAGGAGTGGCAAATATGAAAATAAGAGCTTCTGTTCGTAAAATTTGTGAAAAATGTCGACTAATCCATCGTCGGGGACGAATTATAGTAATTTGTTCCAACCCAAGACATAAACAAAGACAAGGATAATAAGACTCGTTAAAGACCCAATATACAAATAAGAAGGGGGATCTTTTTTTACATGAAATGGATATATCCATATATCTCTGACTCAAATTTATGAGATGATAAAATATGGCAAAAGCTATACAGAAAAAGAGTTCACGTGGACGTACTAGTTCACGTAAGAGTATACGTAAAATACCAAAGGGGGTTATTCATATTCAAGCAAGTTTCAATAATACCATTGTGACTGTTACAGATGTACGAGGGCGAGTGGTTTCTTGGTCCTCTGCTGGTACTTGTGGCTTCAAAGGTACAAGAAGAGGGACGCCGTTTGCTGCTCAAACCGCAGCGGAAAATGCTATTCGTGCAGTAGTAGATCAAGGTATGCAACGAGCAGAAGTCATGATTAAAGGTCCCCGTCTCGGAAGAGACGCAGCATTACGAGCTATTCGCAAAAGTGGTATACTATTAACTTTCGTACGGGATGTAACCCCTATGCCACATAATGGCTGTAGACCCCCGAAAAAAGACGTGTGTAGAAAAAAAATGAAGAGATTTCAATAGCAAGAGAAACAAGAGAAATAAATGATTCAATGATCAGATCAAATAATATTATTATGGTTCGAGAGAAAATAACAGTATCTACTCGGACACTACAGTGGAAGTGTGTTGAATCAGCAGTAGACAGTAAGGGTCTTTTATATGGGCGCTTTATTCTGTCTCCACTTATGAAAGGTCAAGCAGACATAATAGGCATTGCGATGTGAAGAGCTTTGCTTGGAGAAATCGAAGGAACATGTATCACACGCGCAAAATCTGAGAAAATCTCACACGAATATTCTACCATAATGGGTATTCAAGAATCAGTACATGAAATTTTAATGAATTTGAAAGAAATCGTATTGAGAAGTAATCTCTATGGAACTTGTGAGGCGTCTATTTGTGTCAGGGGCCCTGGATATGTAACTGCTCAAGATATCATCTTACCGCCTTATGTAGAAATTGTCGATAATACACAGCATATATCTAACTTAACGGAACCCATTGAGTTGGTTATTGGATTACAAATAGAGAAGAATCGCGGATATCTTATAAAAGCGCCAAATACCTTTCAAGATGGAAGTTATCCTATAGATCCTGTATTCATGCCTGTTCGAAATGCGAATCATAGTATTCATTCTTATGAAAATGGTAACAAAGAGATACTATTTCTCGAAATATGGACAAATGGAAGTTTAACTCCTAAAGAAGCACTTCACGAAGCCTCCCGGAATTTGATTGATTTATTGATTCCCTTTTTACATACCAAAGAAGAAAATTTCAATTTAGAGGACAATCAACACATAGTTCCTTTACCCCCTTTTACCTTTTATGATAAATTGGCTAAACTAACAAAAAAGAAAAAAAAATGGCGTTGAAATCGATTTTTATTGACCAATCAGAATTGCCTCCCAAAATCTATATATACATTATTGGACCTTTTGAATAACAGTCAAGAAGATCTTATGAAAATGGAACATTTTCGCATAGAAGATGTCTAACAAATTTTAGGGATTCTAGAAAAGAATTTCGTAATTGATTTACCGAAAAATCAGTTTTAAACCCTTTGGATTTTTTTCATCTGTTTTTTATAATTTAGAAAAGGGCCGAAACGAAAATAGGTTTTGAATCTTTAGGACAATTAATATATTCGGAATCAACATAGATTCATAAATTAATTGAATAGATGTATCTAGGGAGAATTCACTTTGGAGCGACTGTTCCCTAGATACATACGTCGTGATATTTTATTTCACAATTGAATCAATTTAAAAAAGACCTAAAGTTAGGGATTTATCAATAGGTAATGTTGCACCAATACCCAACCAAGGGCCACTACAGTACCAATCAAAAATACGGTTGTCGCTACTGGACGACGAAATGGATTTTGGAATTTATTAACATTCTCTAAAAAGGATACTGTTAATAATCCCGCGGGTACGGATACCATTAACAGAAACCCAATAATTTATTGGGTACTGTACGAAGTATTTGAAATACGGGAAAGAAATACCATTCGGGTAATATTTCCAAAGGAGTTGCAAACGGATCTGCCGGTTCACCAATCATTGATGGTTCTAGAACCGCTAATCCTACGTTACATGCAATAGTACCTAGAATTACTACCGGAAAAATATATAAAAGATCATTGGGCCATGCGGGCTCCCCGTAATCCCATACCTTTAGCCAATTTAGCTCTTAATACAGGATCATTCAAGTCAGGTTTTTTTGTTATTGGGATAGGTGAATTCTTATAGATCCATCCCCCGGAGGAACCGGACATGATCATTTTTCATCATCCGGCTCGAGCAAGAATAAAAAGAACTAACTGAATCCATATAAATGTTATCTAGACACCCATATATATGATATATGGATGCTTTTATGTAAGTAAAATAAAAATTTGACTGGATTCTTTTTTCTGGAGTTGAAACTATCAAGTGCAAAAAATGAAGTTCTTACAAATAAATACTCAATACCCAAGTAGGCTTATAAACTAGATCGTGATCTGATCAATTGCTTTTTGGGTCATCTCAGACCTTAGGATTGGTGTTTATCCCCAAAATTTTTAGAGACCTTTTATAAACACACAAAGGATTTACTTGTTACTAATACAGCCTAGTCTCTGTTCTTCTTTAGACCCCTTTTTTACTCCGATAGTATCATAGATTGCGCCAATGCAGAGGAAATGAATGCATTTTATACTATACTATTAAATAATCTGAAGTTAAGTGAACTAGATCTTACGGAGCCTGCTCATGTATGACATGATTCGTATCTGATCATAGAAAAGATTTTCTTTACGCGAACCAGCCTATCCTCCGTATGGGCTTACGTGATGGTTGGAACAAAGACACATTTGGTTGTGAATTCAAACGTGGCAGATAAATAAATAGAAAAAAGGCACATATCTGCACAGACCAATCAATAGTTCAAGTCACAGACTCCCATAATCCATTTTATCTTCGGAAAAATCCCTTCAACTATTGATGCCAAATCAAAAATATTGTGGAGTTCAAGGGAAATTTCCAAATACATGTCTTATTCTTTTCAATAATCCATACTTATAGCAATAAAATACTATAGTTCCTACCCCAAGTGATAAATGATGAATTCAAAATATCTATGCTATACCTTCTATGTATCTATAAAGGATCAGAAATACCTTGTTTATGTATCATTAGGAAGTGCATTAACATAAATACGGCAGTAAGAAGTGGCAATACAAAAGTATGTAAACTATAAAAACGAGTCAAAGTGGACTGTCCCACACTAGCACTTCTGCGCAATAATTCTACCAAAGGTGATCCTATTACAGGGATAGCGTCAGGTACACCCGTTACAATTTTCATGGCCGAATAACCAATTTGGTCCCAAGGTAAAGAATAACCAGTTACACCAAAAGATGCAGTCAATACAGCCAGAACCACACCTGTAACCCAAGTTAATTTGCGCGGTTTTTTAAATCCACCGGTGAGATATACACGAAATACATGTAGGATCATCATTAGGACCATCATACTTGCCGACCATCGATGAACTGATCAGATTAACCAGACAAAATTAGCTTAAGTCATTATGTATTGAACAGAAGCAAAAGCATCAGTAACGGTCAGACGGTAGTAAAAGGTCATAGCAAATCCTGTAGCCACTTGTACTAAAAAACAAGTAAGCGTAATCCCCCCTAGACAATAAAATATGTTTACATGAGGAGGAACATATTTACTAGTTATATCATCCGCAATCGCCTGAATCTCGAGACGCTCTTCAAACCAATCATAAACTTTATTGAGATAGGTGTGATCCCCCTCCGAGAATTGTATATGAGACTTTCATCTCGTACAGCTCAAGTAAAAACACCCAAATACTGGTTGGAACGGATATTTAATAGAAAGTTTTAAACTTCTTACTTTCCGATTCAATCTGCTATGAAGATAAGAATAAAAAAAATCTGAAAGTTCTTCTTCTTCTTTGTGGCGATAATACCAAAATATCAAGTTGGCTCAGTTGTCTTTATCTTGATCCTTACGGGCCTCTTGAATTATCTCTTCCCTATTTTTTCATTTTATTTGATTTGTTTTTGTCTATCATTTTTATTATATTTGTTTTATTTATTATTTATAGGAATTCTCTTGTTAAGACCCTATGAATCGATTCAAACCTCAGATTCATACTAGAACCACGATGATTCAATAAAAATACTAAGTTAAGCCCAAAGATTCCCTGAGTAAGAACCATCGGATCATCGCTTATTCCACGAATAGATAATAACCAAAAATCCAAAGAAAGATTTATCTTTGAGTCAAAATAAGTATAAAAAGGCTTTTGAAATTTGAAAGAAGAAAAAATTTCGATTTATATTTCTAAATTCTAATTCTTGGAAATTTTTTGGAGTCTGGCCGCGAGGTTTGAATATTAAGTATGAATCATAGTTTAAATATTTCTTAATCTATTTCATATATTCCGTGTTCCAGATACTAGAATAAATATCCGACGAAGGAGAACCATCTCTATCAAGATGACAGACCCATTCTCTGTACTATCAATAGGATCAATTATAACAAGTCACACACTCATAGAAATTCCACGATCGAACTACCAAAATCAAATTAGCTAGAAATCCGAGCTCTAAAGGATTCATTTTTAATTTAAAAGCTAGGACTTGGGGGTTCTTATAGATCTAATTCATTGAAATTCCATCCAATAAAACGGAAGAATTATAAATCTCTAAAATAATAGATAGAAATACCGCAAATAGAGCCATTGCGACGCCCATCAAAGGGGTCGTTCCCCACCCAGGAGCTACTTTACCATATTCAGAATTCAAGGGTTTTAATAAAACCCCTACAGTAGTTCGTCTTGGACCGGATTTAGAATCGTTCTCAACAGTTTGTGTAGCCATAAATCCTATTTTATTCATTGAAATATGTTGACTTTGTATACCATCCCATTGTAAATAAACGATCTTATCATAGATCCATTGTGGTCTTGAAATTATATAATAATGGAAATAGCAACCCTAGTCGCCATCTTTATATCTGGTTTACTTGTAAGTTTTACTGGGTACGCCTTATATACCACTTTTGGGCAACCTTCTCAACAACTAAGAGATCCATTCGAGGAACATGGGGACTAATTGAAGTAATGAGCCTCCCAATATTGGGAGGCTCATTACTTCAATTGCGATAATGAAAAATCATTTCATTTTTTTATTTTTTCGTTGAAATTTTCGGCGGTTCTCTAAAAAAGATAGCGAAAAAAATTATCCCTAGAGTCGAGATTAAGAGGAATGTATAAACCAATGCTTCCATAGATTCGATCGTGGTTTACAATTATAGCTTCCATACATGTTTATTTTTGGGGGGATCATATTCCGGATAAAGAAAGAGCAAGAGTAACCAAAAAAATGACGATTCAAATCAAGATTTATCTGGTACCCTATATAAAAATAAAATCATAAAAAGAAAATCTATTCGAAAGAGACCAAAGAAATGTTGTATCAGGCTGCTTGTCTTCTTGTAGTTGGATCTCCAAGTTTTTGGAATGCTCCAAATTCTACTTGAGCATCCAAATCTGGGTCAATACCAGCGAAAACATCTCTAAACAAGGTTCGAGCACCATGCCAAATGTGTCCGAAGAAGAAGAGCAAAGCAAATGAAGCATTTCCAAAAGTAAACCAACCCCTTGGACTGCTACGAAAAACACCATCAGATTTCAAAGTAGCACGATCTAATTCAAAAATTTTCCCCAATTGAGCGTATCTAGCATATTTTTTGACACTAACAGGATCACTATAACTGACTCCATTGAGTTCACCACCGTAGAACTCAACAGTTACACCAACTTGTTCGACACTATACTTAGATTCTGCCCTTCAAAACGGAACATCGGCCCTAACAATCCCGTCTCCGTCTACCAAAACGACCGGAAATGTTTCAAAAAAGGTAGGCATACAACGTACAAAAAGTTCACGGCCTTCTTTATCTTTAAAGATAGGATGTCCTAACCATCCAACCGCTATCCCATCCCGTTATCCATTGAACCCGCCCTAAATAATCCCCCTTTTGCCGGATTATTTCTGATGTAATCATAAAAGGCTAATTTTTCAGGAATTTTAGCCCAAGCTTCTGATAAACTTTGATTTTTGGCTAATCCAGCACTGACTCTTCTATATATTTCTTGTTGGAAGTATCCCTGATCCCATTGATAACGAGTAGGCCCAAATAATTCGATGGGAGTAGTCGCTAAACCATACCACATAGTTCCGGCAACAACAAAAGCTGCAAAAAAGACAGCAGCGATACTACTGAAAGGACAGTTTCAATATTGCCCATACGCAATCCTTTGTATAGACGTTGGGGCGGGCGGACGCTAAGATGGAATAGACCTGCTAATATGCCTAAAGTCCCTGCCGCAATATGATGAGAGGCTATTCCTCTCGGAACAAAAGGATCAAAACCCTCCACACCCCACGATGGATTTACATATTGTACTTTTCCTGTTAGCCCATAAGGATCGGACACCCATATGCCAGGACCATACAAGCCTGTTACATGAAATGCACCAAAACCAAAGCAAGCCACACCTGCAAGAAATAAATGTATTCCAAAGATCTTGGGCAATTCCAAAGAGGGTTTTCCTGTACGTTCATCACAAAATATTTCGAGATCCCAATATACCCAATGCCAGATAGCTGCCAAAAAGCACAACCCAGAAAACAAAATATGCGCTCCAGCCACACCTTCGTAACTCCAAATACCCGGATTAGTTATAGTCCCCCCGTGATACGCCAACCGCCCCAGGAATTGGTTATTACTAAACGAGTCATGAAGGGTATAACGAACATACCCTGTCTCCACATTGGATCAAGAACAGGGTCAGAAGGATCAAAAACTGCTATTTCATACAGGGCTATCGAACCGGCCCAACCAGCAACCAAAGCTGTATGCATTATATGAACAGAAAGCAACCGTCCGAGATCATTCAATACAATGGTATGAACACGATACCAAGGCAAAAACCCATGGAAATACCCCTTTATGAAAGAAAAAAGACACTATGTAACTTTATTGCATTGGAAAAGACTATACTATGACTATGTTATGGACCCCCCTATTTAGTTTTAGTAAATTATTTCAACGCAAGGGTTCATATTTGTTCTATTCTTTTGGTAATAATGGAACAATTTTGTTCGTAGGAACAAAGAGAAGCAGATTTATTCTATACTCGATAAGTACCAATACGCAATGGGGAAGTGAATGCCATTTTCTATGAGCGAATGTGCCCATACTTGTTCATCATTAGAGGACACTATTCGTAATAATCTTCCCTTTTTTTCTTGCTTTCTTTATCAAATTTTCATAAATGATGAATAAAATCTTATGAATCGAATAAAATCTGATTAGGATAAAGTACAATATTATAAAGAAAAAGAAAGGCTTTGTTACGTTTCCACATCAAAGTAAAATATAGTACTTAGTTCTTTTTATTTCATTTAATGCCTATTGGTGTCCCAAAAGTACCTTTTCGAAGTCCTGGAGAGGAAGATGCATCTTGGCTTGACATATAGTGCGACTTTTCAGATATATTTGGTCATATGGGATTTCCCCGTTTTCTCCCCAATCGAGATATCCTCTGTTTCGCCCACGAAAGATTCATTTCATCATCAAAAATTTGGAGCGTGAAGTGCAATTAGATCCGTTTTGGGGGGGATTCGGATTACTATTATCAATTAGAAGAATTTATGGTTGTCTTAGTTGGACTACTACATCGAAGTATCCAGGCACCGTTAAAAAAACCAAGTGGTAATATATCTATTTCTATTTTATTTTATATCATAAAGTATTCCTTTTTTTAAAGAAAAATTTTTTTCAAACTATTATGTTAATCAATTGAGTAATATGCATGAATCCATCAACCTTTTTTACGGAATGCATGAATTGAAAAAAAGGGGGGGATAACAAAAAGAAGTGGTAATGGGAACATTTGTACTATATGTGCAAATCAAAATCGGGCGGATCTTTACCCGGGGTAGAGCATAAACCTAAAAAGATTAAAGAGGCCAATTTAAGAACAAGAAAATGACATCGTGATTTGGATTGGATCTCGATGAAACAATCCATCAATGAGAAGTTAATTGGATAAGTTTAATGAATTCTTTTTTTTTTTTTTTACGTTCGTTATAAGGAAAGGAAGACAAACTCATATTTAGTGAAAAAAATCCTTTTATTATAAGTTAGAAGGAACTTGCTATGAAAAAAGAAAAAGTATTGGAATATACACATTGATTTTTTTGAACCGTATGCGTTAAAAGGCGCCTGTACGGTTCTTAAGGGATACAATTTGACCCTAATAAACCGACTTTATCAAGAAAGATTACTTTTTTTAGGTCAAGAGGTTGATAGCGAGATCTCAAATCAACTTATTGGTCTTATGATATATCTCAGTATCGAAGATGATACCCAAGAGCTGTATTTATTTATAAACTCTCCTAGCGGATGGGTAATACCGGGAATGGCTCTTTATGATACTATGCAGTTTGTGCAACCAGATGTACATACAATATGCATGGGATCCGCCGCTTCAATGGGATCTTTTATCCTGGTCGGAGGAGAAATTACCAAACATCTAGCATTCCCTCACGCTTGGCGCCAATGAGGCTTTTATTTATTTGAGAGAAAAAAGAAGACTATGCCTTCGCCATATGAAATATGAATATGAATATTAAGTAATAATAGCATGGCACTTTGAATTCGGTATAAAAAAAATTTTGTTTTCACAACATTAGCTTATGTACCGAGAGAGTAATATGATAAAAACGTATTTCCTATTTTCTTATTTTGGAAGTCCAGTTCAGCGTCACAAACTTTTTTCACACCAGAGGTCTCTTAACAATATTTCTATTTATGTTATGGAGCGAAAAAAAATTCTTTTTTCCTTAGATTATTTATTATTTGATCAAATAAAAAGCAACTTTGGGATTGCTGAATGACAGACAAATCATAGAAAAAAAATATAATAAATATATATAGCAACGAAGCCATCATAGTATTTTTGAATTCCTCCGAAAGGAAGAGTGGTAACTTGATCATTTACCGATCGGGGTCTGATCGATCCTATTTTTTATTTCTTTGATGGAAGGTAAGGGTCAATTTTATTGTAGAGCCGTATGCAATGCATAATGCCCGTACGGTTGTTCGATTCTATCTTTTTTTCTTGTTATTCTTTTATCTTCCCCTCATCATGAAAAAGAGAGAAACCTTTTATTATCTTATATTATCAGGGTAATGATCCACCAACCTGCTGGTTCTTTTTTTGAAGTAGCAATGGGAGAATTCATCCTGGAAATGGAAGAACTGCTAAAACTACGTGAAACCCTGACAAGGGTTTGTGTACAAAGAACGGGCAAACCCTTATGGGTTGTATCTGAAGACATGGAAAGAGATGTTTTTATGTCAGCAACAGAGCCCAAGTTTATGGAATTGTTGATCTTGTGGCGGTTGAATGACAATAACCTGGATTTCGTGTCAATTCTGAAATGAACCCTACCGAGTTGAATATTATTATTCTATGGAATCTTTTTTATTATTCTATTGAATAAAAGTAATTCATAATCATCCGGTTAGGATCGATCTAAACCAGCCCATTATGTATATGATTCAACATGCCA
Organism: Bidens hawaiensis; assembly: GCF_021521415.1. Lineage (NCBI taxonomy): Eukaryota > Viridiplantae > Streptophyta > Magnoliopsida > Asterales > Asteraceae > Bidens > Bidens hawaiensis. Next base: position 861,637 of record NW_027491137.1, read on the forward strand.
ACGATTAAACAACTTATTAGAAATACAAGACAGCCAATTAGAAATGTCACAAAATCCCCCGCGCTTCGGGGATGCCCTCAGCGCCTAGGAACATGTACTAGGGTGTATGTGCGACTCGTTCAAATCATGAACTAGAACAAAGGAAAGAGAACAATGTTCGAATATCAATGATCAAATAGGATATAACGGAAAAACAAACTAGATTTCCTATCTAAAAATGGATGATATCCCTTTTATTTTGTATGAAATTTATGGTTTCTGTTGGTGTAAATCCATTCACCTCAATTCAAAATGAGAAGCAATTCTCCATTGGTAGCAAATGGTTATCCATTAAGCGGAGGAAATCTTAGTTAACATAGACCCCTCTTGCAAGAACGGACTAACAGGGTCAGTTACCCAGCCAACCTTCATAATTAAATACCGTTACTGTATAGGTAGAGCTTGTTGTGAAAGACCTATTACTGGATAATTCATGGGTAGAGCCGAAGAATGTGAACTATACAAGTTAGCAATAACATTGATTAAATGAAGTAAAGGCTCCGGTGTATAGAGAAGACCTCACCGTTGAAGAAGTAACCATAGAAACGATGGAATTCACTATTTCTTTATCATTACTTTGATTTTTTTAATACCTAGTATAGTCAAATTTCGTATTTCGAGGTGAAATGTCTAGAAAATATCAAAAATTGTGGTTGGGAAGGTTATAGTAGCCAAAGCCATTGGAATTCTTAGTTTATACATTGGAAAAATCAGTTTTGTTATTAATATACTAGGAAAGGGGCAAAAGAATAACTGAAAGAAAGGAAATCTAGGAAATCTATTAGTTATTAGTTAAAGTTTCATTTATTCAATGACCAGAATTAGACGGGGATATATCGCTCGGAGACGTAGAACAAAAATTCGTTTATTTGCATCAAGCTTTCTGGGGGCTCATTCAAGACTTACTCGAACTATTACTCAACAAAAAATAAGAGCTTTGGTTTCGGCTCATCGGGATAGGGATAGGAAAAAAATCCATTTTCGTCGTTTGTGGATCACTCAAATAAATGCAGCAATTCTCGAAAGGGGGGTATGCTATAGTTATAGTAGATTAATAAATGATCTGTACAAGAGAGAGTTGCTTCTTAATCGTAAAATACTTGCACAAATAGCTATATCAAATAGGAATTGTCTTTATATGATTTCCAATGAGATTATAAAAGAAGTAAGTTGGAAGGAGTCTACCGGTTAAACGGAGTTGCCCGGAGAATGAACTCCGGGAAGGTCGAATAAAAAAGAAAATAAAAATGAATAGAATATGAGAAAATATGAGAAAAGAAAGTAGTCAAAATAAAAATGAATCAACGCGTTAAAAAAAATTTTTTCTTCTTCCCAGATTCTTCTTTTTTTTCTTATGACACGAGAATTCAATCCAGATTCTTGGATTTTGACCACAAAATAGAAATCCGCGTTTGAGTTCGGATGGGGGTTTGAATTCAAGTTAATAAAGAGTAAACCTACCTTTTTTTGCCTCTAAGACTAGGAGTTCTAGTGGTCGACTCAGTTCTTTCAAATTGTTTCTCATTATTAAGAAAAGGTAACAAAGATAAAATACGAGCTTGTTTTATAGCAATAGTAATTAGTCGTTGTTGTTTCAAGGTCAATCTATTTACTCGTCTAGATAATATTTTTCCCTGTTCGCTAATAAATCGACTAATTAAACTCATGCTTTTATAATCAATTCGATCCCCCAATTGGATCGGGGGCAAACGCTTACGAAAAGATCGCTTGGATTTAAGAAAAGTTCGCTTGGATTTATACATGGTTTGGTTAGTTTATTTCTTATCCCTAAAATCCTATTTCAGCCGGATCTATAATTAGAATAAATAAATAGGATTTGGTTTGTTTATAATTAGTTTTAACTATGTTAAATATGTTATATATATGTCATTTTTCCCTTTCCTTGCCTTGTAAGATTAAGATAAGGGCGCAAGTACTCGCTTCAATCTATTTCTTTATCTCCACATGAATCGTATGTTTGTAACAATATGGACAGAATTTTCGTAACTCCAATCGATTAGGCGTATTGTGCCGGTTCTTTTGAGTAATATATCTGGAAATGCCCGTTGATTACTTATTAACACCGTTTCAAACACAAGCAGTACATTCCAAAAGAACGGTATTCGCACATCTTTACCCTTGGCCATGAACCTCCTTTGGATTTTTCATTTACTCAACTCTTCCTCTTTCAATCCGAAACGAAAAAGAAGAAAGGAAGGAAAAAACAAAATAGAATTTGTAACTTGCTATCCTCTTATGCAAGATTTCACTACACTCAATATCGGAAATAAGATAGATAGATTTCTAAACTTTCAAATCACAGTACAGCATTTTATATTTTAAATAAGTATCTTGTATAATACTCTTTCCCTAGAACCACTGTTTGTATTCGACTTCCATAGAATGAAATATTCATTTCATTCCAACCAGAACCCGAGTCTCACAGCTGTTGAATGCACTTTTATTCTTTCTCTTTCCTCCCTTCTTCTAAAAAAGGGAAAAAAGAGAAAAGAGGGGGCTGATATTTAATTGTATCTCTAATATTCTTTATTCCGTCCCGCGCCAATAACTAGAATGGGAACATCAACGCATCCGGGAAAAAACGATTAATCTCTATCAATAAACCTGCCAAAGAACCGAACCATAGAGTACTTAGTACTGGTGCCATGGAAAGATATGTTTTTAGATCTCGCATTGAAAAACCTCCTTCATTTTTTCATTTTATTGTAATCAATAAGATAATACATATTTAAATGTACAATTATCTAGTAAAAAAGATTTACTTTTTGTTAAATACAGAAAAAACGTCCTTTTCTTCTCCAATATTCCCCAAAAAGACTCAGTTATTTTTCCTTGGGGTTCCATTCCATATTTCATATAGATAGAAGTCTTTTGCTATTGTTATATGTTAAATGAGACCAAAAAGACGAAATGAAAAGAAAAATTCTAGATTTTAATAGAGGAGATAACGATTTGGAAAACAAGACAGGAATTCTCTACAATGACACTGTAGACCAACGGAAGGGATGTAGCACAGCTTGGTAGCGCATTTGTTTTGGGTACAAAATGTCACAGGTTCAAATCCTGTCATCCCTACCTATTACTACTCCTTTGAGCAGTAATGAGGTATTTTTTAAGATCAACTCACAATGGACATATCATATAGAATCTTTCATTCTTATGACACTATATAGTATGCATACAAGATGTATTGGGGCCAATTCTTTTCTTTTTTCTTTACAGTATTCTCTTTTATGATAAGAAAGCGCTCTTAGTTCAGTTTGGTAGAACGCGGGTCTCCAAAACCCGATGTCGTAGGTTCAAA